>NW_015151312.1:240462-358398 GCF_000732505.1 Cyprinodon variegatus | reverse complement strand
ATGATTATTTCAATAAGCGATTAATGATGATTAATCAGATTAATTATTTCAGCATTACATGCAATGAACATCAGTAAAGAGGTGTCACAAAATAAAAGTATAATTGTAGTGTAAAATATGTTACTTTTTTTTTTGTTTTGTTTGGTAAAATGATGACATTTATCTGTTGAAGTCAATATTAATATGTAACAATACTTTAATTTTATTACACACTGACTAATTTCTAAGCATGACGCCTTTGGCCATCTGTATGACCTGTGTCTGCCCCTGAAGCCAAGCCCTGATATGTAATATAAACGGACAAGATGCTGAGGCTCAGACAGATAGAGATGGAGAGACATTGAGACAGTGTTTGATTGGAAGGAGTAAAAAGTATGGAAAACCTGCTCTAATTGATATTACCATAGCGGTCATGAACAGTACAGTATTTATTCATGTTCCAGATATCATGAACCATTAAACTTCCAGACAATAACAGGTCATGGTAAAGTAAGTGGTTAGGATTTCTTTCTGTTTGTCTCTGAGGAGCAGATTTTGTTCTGTAGTTGGACTGTGGATTTACATTTGATTTACAATGGTAGTTGGCAGTTAGACTCCATATATATTGGATCACTGCTGCTCAATGCAAACAACATGTTGTTATGAATATCCCTTCTGAATTCCAAACCATTTTGTTTCCATAGCTAACATTTTATGTTGGGTGTATCAGCCAGTTTTCCCTGATGAAAACACAACAGAGGGTAACAAATCAAACCTTTTCACAAGCTTCAGGTAAAACAAAAAAATAACTACAGTCTTTCAAACATATTACCGGGCTCTTGAGGTGACGCCCTCTTTGGTAAGGAGACATTTAGAGCTTTTCTTCCTCCTGTAACATCAAGAAAATTAAGGTGCTTTTCATTTATTCTCATCTGCACCGATTGCAACAGTAGACAAAGGCAAAAACAAACTCAAAACCCATAAACAAAACCCAAAGCCGCCCACCTCTGCGTGCAAATTCCATTTCTAATAAAGAGCTGGCATCTGTTTCCTTTTACGAATTTTTCAACAAACCCTTCATCTCCGCACGACCCTTTACCCTCTTTGCATCCTCCTCCTCTACCTCTGCTCAAAACATGCACCAATGCAGCTAAACTGACAAAGGTTGGTGGTTCAATTCCCCATGAGGAAAGTCATTCCCACCAATCCCTCTCTCTATCTCAGTCCATCTTTGTTTCTGCTGTTTGTTCGCTGAGAAATGAGAACCAGCTGTCAAGCAGGAGTGTTAAATAAACAACAACACCATGCCAACACACACAAACACACACATGCTCAGCCATCCCATTGTGTGTATGCCAGCGGCTAAATCATCTATTTATAAGAATGAGGTTTGGTGGACGAGCAGACCGCTGCCTAACCCAGAAACACATTCACCTGAGTCACACACGGAATACACTTTATACCAAGAAGACGCAGAAGTTGAAGGCATTTTCCTGCTATTAAAAGTCCCACCTCATTGTAATAATATTCACAGTTAGGATTCCTGAGAGCTGGGTTTTATTTCAGAGCTTCACAATTTCAAAACACGCGCTCTCCCTGAGAGAAAGAAATGGACTTGATTGATGAATCGACAATATCAACACACACGTCCTCACCTACCCAGATGTGAGATAATAAGTGAAGCGGGTAGCTGCAGCTTGTTATTCACAAGACAAGCACACCATCGTCAGCAAATAAACTTGTTTATGTGTCGTCTGAACAAAGGCAGGGTTTTTAATCAAGCTGAAAACCTGCACAGGCTCCTTTCAGCGGGTTGACTGCAGCCGCAAGAGGTGATTCTGAGCTGCGATCAGGAGGTAAAATGGAAAAGAGACAAGGGGGGCAATGAGGCTGCTGAAGTCCCAGGGGAGGACAGTAGAGGGGGGTCTTGGACCCAAGGGAGGACAGAAAGCAAGCTGTGAGAGGCGGGTACCTCCAGCATAACGCTCCCCCTTCCCTTCCTTCCCTTCTGGAGGATGGGATCGTGGACAGCCCCCTCACTCACAGCTCCTAAACCCCCCGATGAGAGGAGTACATGCACGCACACATGGAAGAGGGGTCCCCCAGGGGCGGTGCAGAACACCTGGACCTGCCATTACTGACACACTCAGGGATTAGAGGCACAGACGGCAGGAGGCATGGAGTGGGAGAACGCACACTGGGATGCACACAGCATCCAGAAAGTAATCTGCATAAACACTCACAGGCACGAAATAATGACGACTGCGACAAAATAAGGAAGATGAGCAGAGATTCCTCTGGAGAGCATGAACCTGACCACTATATGTGGGTCAGGAACATCTCTTAGATCATGATCCATTTAACAGCTCAACATAGGCAAAAAAAAAATACTTACAGTTTGACATGAGTTTGCCTGAGTAAAAACAATACATGTTCCACAAAAGTTAGCTTTAGCAAAGATAAAGATGAAGCCAAGAATTTTGTTTTAATATCAAACCACAAAATGCTGCAAAAAAATATAAAATCAAATTCAAAATTCCTATAATGCAACTTTTTGTGGTTTTTGTATTGCATTTCTGTTTTGAGAGCTGGTGACCCTGAAAAGTTGAATCAGATACAAATCTCCCGGTCCAATTAGATTCCTGTTTTTGCTTTTATCCTTGATGAAAGCCATAATGTTTGAGGAGTCTGGTGATCATACTAGAAGCAAACAGAAATAAATGTCGTTTTCTGCAGCATAATGTAGCAACAAGACAAAATCAAACAGAGCGGTTGATCAGAAGGAAATGGCTTTTATTCAGCAACATGTTTGCTCTAGTTTTAATAAGGTAAATTTAGATCTCATATCATAACATCATAATGACATGTGGTGCTCATTTGCTTGTGCAAACATCTTTGATTTTTGTCAAACTTTAAAATAGGATTTCCTCCTTTAAAGGTGCTGTAAAATCATACCCTTTTCTGTAAATCAGCTTGTAAGCTTATATTAGAGAAGCGGGCCATGTTTGTGTGTATTTTTGTTTGCAGTGAGATGCTGTGTGTGTGATTATGATGACAACCTTAGCATTGTCCGGTCATCTACACATTGCAGAAGGTGCAGTTTGTTTGAGCTATGAACTAGGTTCTTACATAGAAAAAATTAACTCATGGTGGTGGCAAAAATTTCTTTAGCTGAAGTAAAACAAAAATGAATAAATTGTTTATTTGGTCCAAAGGTAAAACATTTAAAGGTTAGAATACAGCTTCAGTTATTACAGCTAGAAACCACCAATAAGGGTGGAAATTTGAGTGTACTGATGGACTTGCAAAACCTTCAGAGCAACATAAAGACAGTAAAAAGACGTCCCTCTGTCACCTAAAGAACATCTCCAGGATTAAAGGGCTAATGTCTCATCAGGACCTTGAAAAACTAATTAATGTATTCATCTGAACTGATCACTGCAGCTGTCTTCACAAGTCTCCTTAAAAAGTAAATCAGGCAGCTGCAGCTGATCCAAAATGCTTTTTTCAGCCTCCTCACCAAAACTAAGAGAAAAGAGCACTTCACCTCAGTGCAAAAAAAGATCCCACCATGATCTGTTGAACTGTAAAGTGCCTTGAGATGACATGTGTTGTGAATTGGTACTATATAAATAAACTGAATTGAATTAAAATCCTTAAACTGGCTCCTTGTATCTGAGGATGTTGACTTTGAAATACATTTGTTGATCTATAAATCACTGGATGGTTTATCAAGAAAAACAGAGACTTGTTGGCAGCGTATAAACCACCCAGTCCTCTCAAATCCTCTGGATCAGAACTAGTCTGAATCCCCAGAACCAAACATGGAGAAGCAGCATTTAGTTCTTATACTCCTCATATCTGGAAAAACTACCAGAAAACTTTAAAAGTGCTGAAAACCTATGTTGCTTTCAATCAGGATTAAAAACATATTATATTAATATTAATCTTCTTTTTGTAATTATCTTAAAATGTACTTTCTCTTTATGTAGACCTATTACAGTATGCAACCATTTTAATTGCTACCTAAATGTGCCATAAAAACAAACTTACCTATAAATGTGCAAAGAGAGAAACAAGGATGGATTTATTTGGGGGAAAAAAAGCGTACAAGTCTATGATTGTTACAAGAGATAAAATTAAACAGTAAAGGTCGACAGGATGAGAGAATAAGGCCAGAGTGTCCCATAATTACACCCTATATCCACTGAGCTGAGCTCCTGTGTGTGCACAGGTAGTCTGAGCATGTGGTTTGGGAACATGGAAGCTTTTTCAAGGTAAAACGCTACACCAAGACACACACACACACCTAGCATCTTTCTCCAATGCAACTTCTAGATAAGAAAGAAACAAGAAACCAAACCAACCAAACCGCACTTCAACAAGGACAGAAAACTGGACCTAGGAGCACAGAAACAACAAATGTTTGGCAAAACGGGAAGTAATAAAACATTTATTTTTATTAGTAAAGGAGAACTGGAAACACCTGAGAACTTACAGTACATGAAAGGTTAACATTTTTACATAACAAAACTGTTTCTAAATTCAGACATTAGCATCATTGCACCTCAGAGTATTGGTGGTTACTCCACAGATGGGTGGAGAAACTAAACAGAAATGACTCTTTTACCTCTTTTTACTCAGTCAAGACTCAAAGTGCTTTAACGCTAAAGTCACATTTCCGGCAGATATAGTTATAAAGCTTGCAAAGCTCCAAATGACAATGAGCAGGCAAGTTAAAATGCCTTTTCCAGGGGAACATTGAGGTGAGAGGCTGAAACTGAACCCCCAAATTTCCAATTACAGTTACTAGTCTAAGCCACACCCTCCACAACAACGTCCTAAAATATCCCACTTTTTCTTTTTACCAACCAAACCTTGATCTCTGTTGTAACCTATAAATCATTCAGGAACAAAAAGGTTTTTTAGCTCAAGGGATAAAACAGTGCTGTGTCAACAAATGCATCATTTAGCAAAGAACTATATTAGGATGGAACGTTGGGCTGTTTCCAGAGCAGTTTGCTGGAAAACAAATTCTGTTTTGATTCCTTTATTCCAATGGAAATTATGACAAAATCCTAACTATAACACAGTTTCATAAAAAAATTAAGATTTAAGTTCCAACAGTATTATTCCCAAGAAGGTTTTAGCTGAAAGCTTGGCGTACTGGATCGAGATCTACTGAAGAATGACACATCTCTGTTTACAATTAACACATTTAAACCTGATCAATCATTGTCTCAGAATAAGTTTAGGTTAACTTTTGTCAGTATAGCCCATCAAACTTTAGCTTAGCTTTCACAAAATTTAGCAAAGTTTAATATAACTCAGCTGATGTAAGCCTACCTTATATTGAATTTTCTCTTTCTAAGCTTAATTTCATTTAGTTCATCTTTGGTTACATAGTTGTGCTTAAGTTTAACTTAATTTAGCAAATCTGTTTAAAGATAAGTTTGTTTCAGATTGGTTCTAAATGAATCCAGAAACATTGTTATGAGTCCTATTTATAGACTATTTGTTCCATTTTCCACCTGTGCAGTTTTCTAATAAAAACCCCACACAAAAAAAACTTAATTATTGATCATTATCCTTTTACAACATTAAAGCAAATATGTCTTAAAGGACAAAAAAAACTTGTGAAAGTTTTGCAGAACTTTGTATCTACATAAATCTTATGCCGTAATTTGAAATTACCTGACATAATTGATGCATGAAGCATGTAGTTAACATGAAGTACAGTGGCCATGCTTTTAGCTGTGTCTGTTAAAGTGATTGATCTTGTTTTAAAGCTTTTTTAACCACACCACCTGTCTCTGCTGGGCTTCTTTCTTCAATATCATTCATGCACAAACACCTGCGCTGCTGCTCCTACTCCACCTGCAGGAGATTCGTCTCCCTCAGCAAGCTCCGATTCCTCCGTCTCTTCCATCTCTTTACCACTCCCTCTGCCTCCCCCACCTCCCCCCTCTGCGGAGGAACGAGCTAAAAGCACAAGCATGCCCCAAAATTAATTTAAACGGAGGAATTAAATTAAAAGCAAAGCCTCGGGAGTTTTATTATGTACTAATGTTTGAACTGCTAACTTGGATTGTATTACTAAAATATGAATAATTAAGGACTGGTGGGGGCTGATGTTACATCAGGAAAGATGAGGAGAAATGTATCAGGCTGCAGGAATGGATTTAATGGAAAATGGTTTCAGTGTGGTTGCAGAGGACAAGTCTTTGTCATTCAAATTTAACTGCTGATATTCCTGAAAATATTCAGTAAAAAACAACCTACTCGATGTTAAAATGCTAAAAGTTCAAAGGCAAAATTACTACATGAAATGAAACATCTTTTATTGACAGTTTGTAATTCGGTTTAATTTAGAGAAAATAATTAATTGAATAAAGAAATTTCAATTTGTGAAGAATTTATCTAGAAACTGTCATGAGGTGGACAGATCTAATCCCAACAACAAACAAAGTATGTTTAAAAATGCTGTAAGAAATTATATAGGGACGAATAAAGCAAGGAAAATAGCAGTAAGTGCATGTGTGGACTATTTTTCTAGAGGAATTTTTATGAACTGATTATCTGTTTATATCTGAATTGTTCATACAGACATCATGTACATAAAGTCTGTTTTCCTTGGGCTTTGAAAACTATTCACATTTTCTCCAGTTCCAACAAATGTATTATTCTACATATATTTTAAGTACTAATAAACCTAAAATCATTTATGCTAAAAAAATGTCTTTGTTTTTCACAATGTTTCCTTGCTGCTTTGGCTATTCTTCTTTTAAAGATGAAATTGTGGATTCTCACCAAACACATATGTTAGCAGCAGCAACGCATGCATCCTTCTGCACTGCCATATTTATTCCAGTTCTGCTGTGAGCTCCACAGTTCTTAATTTTGCACAACTTTATGAACTGACTGACCTGCCTTGGGTCTGTCTCAAATGTTTTAAGCTGGAACGGTACCAATTTGGTTCCTTTCGTGTTTGTAAATTCCAAAAACACCTTGAGAATTCAGACTGCAGGCAAGGCTACCTGTCAGAGTCCAGATATACATCTAAAAGAATTGCAGAATTGAATAATTACGATAAGATCATGACACATGATCTGAGACCAGACTCTACCTGATCTGGATGTGGAGCTTTGAGATGAATTTAAGTTTGTTGAGTAGTCTCGTAAGTTCATGCCTTAAATGTGCCCCCTCCTACAGTCTGAACCCCCTCTGCAGCGTCTCACAGCCCCGTCTAGTTTTCTTTAAATTCCCTCACTGCTTCGCTTCCCTGAGCTTCACATGTGAGGGCGTACATGTTGCAATGCAGAATTATCAGTCTACTTTTTGTGTCTCTGATGCAGAGCCCCCCCTTATCAGCCGGTGAGCAGTCAGCTTTCCCGGCCTCCCTCTGCAGCTGTCACTGTAACCCCCCCACACCACCACCACCATACAAACTATTCTCTGAGGACGACCTCCCGAACACACACCAAACACCCACACACATTGCAAACACAGGCGCGTTCAAATCTCTGAACACAAGACTGAGAGCTTCTTCACTTCACAAGCACTGTTTTATCTGCTGGTTCGCAGGCCGCACTGCTTGGCAGCCTATGGGGTGAGGGGAGGGGATCCACTAACTCCACCAACGGAGACCCCTCAAAATACCCATACACAACCAGCCCTCGCTATTAAACTGTTCCAGGAAAAGAAGCTGGACACAAACGGAAGTTTCAACAAGGCTTGGAGCCACCTGAGAGGCTCTCATTAACATGAAGAAAATAAAAACAGCATGAGGCAGAAACCAGGAAAGTGACTAAAAAAATCTGACTTTCAAAGATGCATTGATGGAAGGACCCATAAACGCCTCCACCTCTTTCTCCTTTCCTAGTGTTTCCCCTTTTCTTCTGTGGCGTTGTTTGTCTTATGTTGTTTATCCGATGCTCCGTCTTGCTGCGCTCTGAGCAAACTCTGCTCCTGACTTATTCACAAGTATGTTTTCTATCATATCTGGGAAAAAAAAAAATCAGGAGTAGATCGGTTAATATTTTAAGACATCCCACTTGCAGGGGTGAGGCAGAGAGAGAGAGGGAGACAAAGAGAGAGGGGAGAGTTGGTGATGGGAGGGTAGGAAAAGAGGGACCACGGTGGAGGAACTCTCTTGTTCCTTAACCCCAATACTTGGATTCTTGCTGGGAGCAGAAAAATGCACAAACACAAAAACACTCAGCCAGAGAACACAATGAAAAGGAGGCGACTTGGAAAATGTTGGTTTGGAGTTTTGTTAAACATACACACACACGGAAAAAAATAAAAATACAGAATACAAAGGGGACAAAGAGAAAAATCTGACTGGGACAATAAGGACCGACATGAGATATGTTTTTTTTAGCTTTTACTATTTATTGTCATTACACTGTCACATGTAAAGACCAACGAAATTAACTCTCTGCTCCCCAACACCCTTGGGGAGCAGTGGGCTGCCATTGTGCAGCGACTGGTGAGCAGTGTGGGGTTAAGGGTCTTTGCTCAGTGACCCGGAGCGGCAGTCTGTAGGAGTGGGGCTCGAACTCAGAACCTCAGGATTCCCAGCTCAATGCCGTAACCACTAGGCCTCCACTCTCCATACAGACACACAGATCAGTTCATTCTGGTAATTTACTTCAGATGAAACTAAAACTGGAAAAGAGAACCAATCATCCCAAAGTGAGAAAATGTATGCATTGTTCAAGTTAAAAAGAAAGTTGCTAAACTGTTGGAACATCCTTACAGGAGCTAGTTGACTACTTCCAAAGTCCTAGGTGTTGGAGACTAAGCAGTTGCTAAAGACTGGAGCAATCATTCCTACCTGTGGTCATCAATCTCTATAACGCCTCCCTCAAGTGATTCAGATGTTATCCTTATGGACCCCCTGAAGAAGACTGCTGGGAAAAACATCGAGGCTGTCTGGGCTAAGAAGCTAAGACCAAGGTTTGGTTTAGAAATCGCAAACCAAACAACATTACAACGGCGATCATATGTCAGAGGTGGGTAGACAAACAAAGGCACACCCTTGTTGGTATCTTGGAAAGTCATGGGGCAGTGGATTCCAGTCAACAATATTAGATATTGGTCTAAATTCAATATGTTTCAATGGTTTAAAGCACCTCAAGGAGGTAAATCAGCTATTATTTACTGATAACACTCTTCTAAGTGAGAAGCTTTAGTAACATAACGACTGTGTGTCCGTCTCCATGCAGACATCCTCAGGTCTTCAGAGACCTGCTGAGTGTTCCCAGGACCAGAACTAAACAAGTTTAGGCAGCTTTTAGTTTCTTTTCTCTAAGGCTCTGGACTAAACTGCCCAAAAAAACCTGTCTGTTGCTTTTTCTGAATGTAGACGGAGAACATGACAAATTAAAACATTTTAATTTTTTATATATAGTTTTAATATCAGTCTTTGTTGCAGTCAACTTTTTCTTATTTCAGGCTTGCCCATCTTAATCCTTTATGGACCTTTTTCATATAGACATTATAGTTCCTTTTGAAGTTAGTAATATTTGTACATTTGTAAGGCTGTAAATACTGAAGCTAGAAACATCAGAGACATAAAGACGAACGGATTATGGGTGGATGGATCAATGATGTAGAAAGAAGGTCAAGAAATACAACTGAACAGTGTTTACAGAGTTTCTGAATCCAGTATAAATCCTAAGATTCAACAAACACACTTCATCTTCCTCTAAGCAACCTCCTGCATCCATTAGCCACACATGCATCAGAAATGTTGGATGCTCTCATCAGCATGAAAAAAAAGAAGAAATCGCACACATGTGCACACATAATGATGGACACAAAGACCCTCCCTTGTGACTTCATGGAGTGAAGAGAATTCCAATCAGGCAGTAAGCAGGACAGCTATTTCTAGGGACAAAGGACGAGGAGAGACATTTGGAGGAGTGGAAGGAGAGATGGAGGTGAGGGAGCAGGGTGGGGGGGTGGAAACAAAAGCACCCAGGGGAGAAGGCTCGAAGCAGCTGACGTCAGTGTGGGTGTGTGTTGGGGGGGTTGATATTAGTGTGTTTGTGTGTGTGTGTGTGTGTGTGTGTGTGTGTGTGTGTGTGTGAGCCTGGCAGAGTTTGGTCCTCTTGGTTCCCCAGGGAGCTCTTCAGGAGTGGAGAGAACAGAGTGAAGCATTGGCTCACAGCTCCCCCAACATTAACGGGGGCCCAGAGAGAAAAGCTGGTGAAAACAGCCATTCAAAAACTGGACGAAACACTCAGAAAGCAACATGATTCAGATTTCAACCCACAGAGAAGATGTTGCTGTCTTTGATCCAGTGTCTAACCACATTAAAACAACCTGAAATTACCTCTTAGTCACCTGCATTTCAGATCCCGTCAATTTTCCCTGTGTCCTCCCGAGTTTTTTCCCCGGAGTTGTGCTTTTCTCTGACATTTGCCAGACAAAAGCAAGATGCACCTGAGTACTGGGTTAAAACTATTATAGACCCTCTCCCTGCGGTATGCTGGCCTTTGCCACCACTGTCTACGAGTCAAAGTCTGCATGTGAGCGTGTGTGTGCGTGCACCTGGGGGCCCCCTTTGTGTTGGACATAAAGAACGCTGTTTGCTTCCGATGCACAACATCCTGCAGACTGAATCGACTTAACAAACACGGAAGATAAAGTTTGTGAGCAACAAAAACTAAAGCTAAGAATAAATGCAACTTTTTAAATGCACCCCATTTTTAAGACACCCGAACCAAATTGGATGTTCATTACTAAGCCTCTGCTAAGCTAAATGAGGGGATTGAGTTTTTAGATTTAGGTGTGTTAGAAAAGGGATGTGTCTAAAAGTTACAGGATGGTCTGGACTTGAGCACTACTTATGAAGAACTTTAAAGGAGGTTTTTCACCAGCCCAGACTCTCCTGACCTTAGGGGGCACACTGATCAGATTTTTTTTCCAATGAGAAGCAGCAGTTCTACTGAAGCGCTGCCAATCATCTCTAGCCCCATCTTACCATGAGCAACATACTTAAACTTTTTCTGCCTAAAGGGAACTTCTGGTCAGAAAGCTCTTTCTGAGTCTGATGGAGACACTGACCCGAAGATGGGTAAGTTAGGAGTGATGGAGCAGGAGATGGAAAGCTGAACCAGGGCCTCATCTAGGGAGCAAAGGTCAAGGGCAATTTCTCAATTTACTGATATATCCATCTCTCTTCTATGTTCAGTAGATTTATACCATATAAGAAGGAGATCCTGAATGCAAGCAGCAGAAATGACTGTTTTTACTAGAATGACAAACTGATATGGTGAGGAACTCTGCTTGGAAATCAGAAGAAGGTTTTTAAATAGTTTTGAAAAAATGTTTATTTGCAGTCTAGTCTTAAGAGATCTGGCTAAGAAGTCCAATTTACAGGAGACCATGATGTGGGCCCAGAACTGACCGGAACTACTGCATTTCCAAGAAGCAGAAGAGAACAGATGGAAAATAAGAGCCTATCAAACTCTCAGATAAAAGCAATGTACCTAAATACAATAAACTAGTTTTAACAAGAAAAATTGTGCAAGCTAGCTTAAAAAATAGCTTTTATTTATTCTGTTGCCTTACGTCCATGCTCAACAAACCTTGAAAATAGGTTTCATTTTTTTTCTCCCTAGAAGTCCTGAGCACCAAAGGATCTTTGTATTATCAGGATTTGTACAGACCTGAACATTTTTTAAGAATTGAAATAATTTCTTTCGAAACAGCAAAATATCAGGAAACCTTTAAGTCTCTGCACTCAAAGTTTGACGTCTTTGATGTTCTGGACTACAACCGGTGGAAAAATGACTTTAAATCGAAAGTGACTGGGAAGAAGGACCACGTTTGCACAGTAGGTTGCAAAGTCCTAACTTGCAACCTGCAGCTGTAGGTTAACTAAAGATCACATCGTGTTCTTGGCAGTAAAATTCAGCTGCATTAAATTATTTTCCTGAAGGCCAATGTTTATAATATTTAATGCAATTAGTCTTTTATTTAAAGTGAAAGAAGAAAAACATCCTGAATGAAGTGCATATCAAATCAAAAGCATCAAACAGGGTGTGGGAGAGAGAGAGGTGGGGAAAACGGAGAAAGAAATAGGGGAAAACAGAGGGGGGGAGGTAAAGAGGGGCTGGTTTGGGGCCAGCTACCACAGGGTGCATGTGTGTGTGTGCATGTTGTGTGTGTGTGACTTTGGAGGGCACAGTGGGGAGGTTTGAGGGGGCATGGAGGAAGGGATCAGAGCTTTGGGGCCAGCTCCACAGGGAACAGGGATGATGGGGAGAGAATGGAGGGAAGCTGTGGGGGAAGGGTGGAAGAGGGTGAAAGGAAGGGATGTGGTCAGTTTGGAGTTTGAGAACTCAGCAGGGGGGGGAGGGACGGAGGCAGGAAGACACTGTAGGCTCTGAGAACAAGGGGCGAGAGGGGAGGATTGGAGAGGTGTGCAAAAATACAGAAAGGGGGGTAAGGTAGGAGCAAGATGAAGAAGATGGAGAAAGAGAAGAAAAAAATGAGAGACGTCCCAGATGGCAGCAGGAGGGTTGTTGGCAGGGGTGCAGGAATCCAAGGCAATGGCCTGTTCCTCATTATCCAAACACCCCCCACATGTACACACATATGAAGGGGGGGCCCCACATGGCCCCACAACGATTCTATCCTGACCCATCTACACAAAAAAGAATACTTAAAACAAACCGATGAATATATATCTATGAGGACAGAAAAAACATCTTTACGTCCAGAAAGCACTTCCATCGCTGAGAGATGAGCCCCTGCAGGACCACTGCGAGTTAACCATTCAATATGCACTTTTATTCATGTGCTGTGTTCATGGAAGCTGGGATTTTAGAGTCATCAACAAAACATAAAAATAAGAAAGTGTTGTTCTTTTAAATACGAGAACGTGAAACTTCTGTTATGATGCTTCATCATTAGTTCATTTTTTTATTTTCTTTAGTCCAACTGCTTTTAATGTTCTTTCTTGTTTCTGCATTTTTTATTATATATTTTTTTCTTCTACTTGCTCTGATTCTGTTTTACTTTCCTATATTTTAATCTTGCAAAGCACTTTGCATTGTCTTTGTACTGAATTGTGCTATACATATAAATTTGCCTTGCCTTGCCTCAGGGTTCAAGAGCAAAAAAAAAACAACAAAAAAAAAGGCGGATGAGAGATTAGCTTTTTTGAAACATCAGTTAAAGAGGCAAAAAGTTTACTTCAGGGCTGTACTTTTTCTATTTTCCAGTAGGTGGGGATGATGTGCGCTGAAGCCTTTTCATTTTTTATTTCATGGCCCCAAAATAAGAGCCATTTCTCATTAGAAATCTCCTTGAAGTTTCTGCTTGGTCAGCTTTTACAGATACAGAAAACTGTGAATCTCCTCTGAAAGATAAACATTACATGGATTTTCTTTTTCACGTTGATAGATAACATCGTTTATTGTATTAGGATAAGGTTTAATTGGTTTGCTTACAATTAATTTGACTCTGGTTCCACTTTGGTCTTAGTAAAGATATTTAACCATACATGTGTCAACATTTTTTAATAAATATATATACATATATACAGATAATGGTATACGCAAATATATATATATACATCTATATGATGTTCTTTTAAAGACATGGTATTGGTGTGGGGACTCTGAAGCATAAAGACTATTGTCATTATGAGACCACAATAATATTTCCTCTAAATGTTAATCAGAGAGAAAACCTGGGAGGAAGAAATTGTCTCTGTGGCACCTTGCTTTTAGCATTGACCTGAAGGTAAATATCTAAACAGTTTGTGTCCAGGATGTTTGGGGTCTGCAGAGATGCTAGCTGCTCTTTTATCCAACCTAGTTCTCCAACCAGGTCTGCAGGTCTTGTTGTTTCATGTAGATGGACCTAAGAACTGGAAGTGAGGTTACGTGGTAGTGCAGGGAGATGTTCTGCGGAAATCCACCACCATCTCCATGGTCCATAGGTTAAGCTCTAGGTGATCCTGATGTCCAGGATCAGACCAGTGTCGTGCAAACTTCCGGAGTTTAAGAGACGGGATGGATGATGTGCAATCACTTGTGAACAGAGAGAAAGAGTGGAGATAAAACACATCCTATGGGGGCACCATTTTATGTTATTCATGCTCTATTGTATGATTTTTTGTATTTCAAATATGTTTAAAAAAATCAACATTTATTATTATTTCTAACTTTTTTTTTAGGTGTAAGTATATAAAAAAAAGTTTTCTTTATTGGACACATTTGTAGACAGGTCTGTGGATTTATCTGATGTGACTCAGATGTTTTAACAATATGAAATATTTAGGCCTTCATATCTACCTGTTACCCCTAAATTTTTGTTTTTGTTTTTTTTTGTTTTTATATTTCATAGTAAGTAAGTTCTGGTTAGACATCTGATTTACAGAATAAAATAGTAAGTTTCCCTAATTTTCCCCTTTGGAATCCATATTTAAAAGATTTTGTTCCCTGATTTTTGTACACCACCAACATTTTACCAAGTTTATTTCCTTTATCTTAAATGTGCAAAAGTTTAGATCATCTGTTTGCAAAAACCTCAGACTTTCTTTTATACATCTCAAAGTAAACAAAAAACAAATTGCAACTGCATCTACTTTTCGCTTCAAAAGAAGAAACGGACAAATAATGCTTTTCTTTTGGCTTGAAAGGTATCTAAACAAAGCGACCGATCATGATAATAATCCAAATATAAATGAGCGAGTATATGAGCCAGCTGGTTGTTGAATAAAGACAGAAAAAATAATCCAAGATTATTTATTCATTAAAATGTAAATGTAGATTTCTATAACTTGAAATGTAAATATTGGATCAATACAAGTAAACACAGTGAGAAAAAGCCTTCGGCTGATCGAATTCTAATGAAGCAAAAATCAAACACTTTGCACTGGACGATGGAGCTAAACTTCACACACAAATATTTACTCACTGCCAGATCCACTCACAGTCACACAAGGACAGAGAGGATGAAGGAAGTTGCATTTTTAATGGAGTGTTTCTTTTCCTCGGAGCAAAGTAGGGCTGAATACAAGAGGGTTAGCTGGTGCCAACACACTCACATTCACTTCCCGGTGTCCTTTGGCAAATTCTTCTTTTTCACTCTTGCATTAAGTAAGTAGAAAAGGGAAGAGAGTCAAAGTAGGAGGGGAAGGAGGAAGAAGAGGGGGAGGAAGGGAAGAAAAAGAAAAACGTCCCCGCAGAGTCTTTCTGCCTTCCTGGAGTGAGCGCGGGGCCCTGCAGCGCCGCCTGTGTAATTTCCAGTGGCAGTGAATACAGGTATTAATAAAAGCCCCATGGGTAGGAGCACACAATATAACCCTACATTTTCAGGCATTATGAAAGGACGCCCCCAGGGGTCCTTGGTCTCAAATTTCTGAGATGCAGGCATGGTTTAAAAAAAAAAAAAAAAAAAAAAGGCCTCGGCGGAGAACCCGGCAATAGAAATCTGCTGAATTCAAAGCATTTCCAGAGTCCTGGTGGGAGCCATTACTCCCACCGGAGAGGGGGGAAGTTTTTTTTTTTTTTTCTACCTCTTCTTCTTTTTTTTCTTTTTTTTTTTTTTTACCAAACATGTGTTGCTGACATGTTGACAGATTGCTCAGTGAGGTGTTTAGGTGCATGCACAAGGCACGTCTGCTGAGACACCAGCTCCCCTCCCTCCCTCCTTTCGTTTTCTTGCCGGTTCCCAAGTTCCATCCGTCCCTCCCTCCGACTGCAAACCTCTCAGCGCGCCCAAAACTGCTCCCATCCATATTTCATAAAGGAGAAAGTAGGCTGAAAAAGAGAGAGACAGAGAGAGGATGGAAAGAGTTTAGAGGAGAGGTGGGGAAGGGGGGGGAGAAAAGGGAAAAAGGGAAGATAAAGAGAGACAAAGCGGGATCAAGGGAGGGGAACAGGAGGAGGAGAGGACAGATAAAGAGAAATAGAGCGATGTAGAGACTGGGAGAACTCTGCAGTGAAAAATGAACCCTGTGATGAAAAATGACTTCTCTGTGGCACCCCTACACCCACCCACCCCTTCCCCCCCTCCTCCTCCTCTTCTTCTTCTCCTCAGGTGCCGGGCTCCTGCTTTCTCCCTGGAAAACCTGAGCAGCAGCCAGCTGTGTCTGTGTGTGTCTGTGCATACGCTGTGCACTTGTATGTATGCCAGGAGCTCAGCGTTGGAATCTTTGGGCCACCCCCGGGCACAGGGGGGGGGCCCGCACGGCCACGGAAGGGGGGGAGGGTGAACAGCAGGGGGAAAACGAACAACTGAAACAACCGAGCTGGAGAATCCTGGTTAGAGAAGGAGCGCACGAGTCGCTCAGTAATTCTGGTTCAGATTACATCCCTCCATCCTCTCTGCTAGAAAGTGATCTGTGGTTTTAATAAGAGTCTTGGCCTCACAGGACTCAGCTGCTTTCCTGATGACAGACGCAGTGAGGTATGTGTGTGTGTGTGTGTGTGTGTGTGTGTGTGTTTCTGCGGGTTGCAACAGACGGTTAGAGCTCTGCAGAGGGAGGACGTCCCAAAGGAGGAAAAACCAGTCACCCAAAGGCCCCTGTCTCCTCCTTCCGCTCCCTTTACCCATCTTTTACCTTCTCTCTGCTTTTCTTTGTCTCCTTATAAAAAAGTGAGACGGGAAAACTGTGACTGGATACAAGAGGAAGAGCACAAAAAACGGTTAAAGAGGGTGCATGCATGGTATTCCTGCCTTTTCCGGTACATGTGGACCCCTTCCCACCAGCTAGCTGGGTTAATGACAAGCTATTTGTCACTGATATCGACAGTTTCTGCCCATCATCTTGACGGACAGCTCCCTCGTTTACTTGCTTACCCCGTCATCTTTAACAACCTTCTCACACTGCGCTTTAGCACTAAGTGTGTTGAATTTCTACAAGAAAACTGTCAAATGAAGAGCTTTTAAATCAGTTTCAATATCCAAACACTTCACATTGACCCAACCTTGGAAAATTGTAGCAGTTGGGGAAGCGTTTCAGCATTCCCTAATGGGATACGTGTGTGTTTTTATGTGTGCTTGGCCAGAGAATGTTCTCCATTTGATCTGCAGGAGGTTTTTCTCCGCTCCTCCTCTCCTCAGGGAGCCTTTGCTCCACATTCTGACTCCTACTGAGACCCATCAACACTCCCTCGACTCACGCTCTTGGCCTGCCTCTCCTCACATATCCAGGGCTCACACACGATACACACCCTGCCAGGACTAAAAGGGGGCAGACACACAACACAAATTACAGTCTAAGCAGAACCCAGAGTTCAAGTGAGCCAACTTCATGTAAAAACATCGGCAACATTTTCGCTGAAGCAACTGAAAGATGGAGCAGTTTGCTAGAAACACTCATAGCACAGGAACAGTGCGGCTCACCGTCCAGGAGGCCATTTTTTAGGGGGCGGAGTAAGAGAACAAAGGCTATGTCAACAGCAAAACTAATTTAAGGTGGCTTTACGACATAAAAAGTCTTTTGAGCTTTTTGTGTTTTTTTTCTTCATAAATCAATGCTTTCTTTGTTTATCTTCATTCATGTTAATTAGTCTCTCTTTCGCCGTCTACCCATGTTTGTTCTGACCAAGCTGGTTTATAGCATCTTCTGAATTACTCACCTGCTTTCATAATCATTTTCCACTTGCCCCTCAGTAAATACAATTATTGGTCCTTATAAAAGCCACTACTTTGGTTTCTTGACTTGTTCCTATTGTTGTTCTCCATTATTTACTTTTTTAATTCATTAAAGTTTTCCTTTAACTCAGCCACTCTGGACATTGGTCCTTTAAAAGCTTGCAAACATGACAATCATGGTACAGATTCTTGTCAAAAAGCTGCCAATCAAAAAACCGTGAAAGACTCCAGAAATTGAAGAAAACTACTTATTATAATTCTTTAAGGTAGCAGGAAAATCTGGCTGACTTACAGGAAATATACAGAGGAAGCCTCCCTGCATAGAAACACTGAGTCTGTCCTGTTAGTGAGCTGACGCTCAAGGCAAATATTAAAATTAGCTTCTTGCTGACAAAGGTCCAACATGAAGTCAGCTTTTCTACTTTTCTCAAGTTCCGGGGATGAATCTCCACATTAAGAGGACGGAGTTTCCATATCTTAGTGGCGACAGGATGAAGTGGGAGGCTGATGAATAGGCTGGGGCTTCGTCTTCAGTAATGAGGGCAATGCACCAATCTGACATGGTAAGAGGGGCTGAGCCAAAAAGGAAAGCTCTTGATTTATCATCTCCAACCTACACCTGTAGCCAGGAGATATGGGTCATGACTAAAAGAAAAAGATTCTGGGTAAAACCTGCTGACATGAACTTTGTCAGTACGGTGCCTTGCCTCTGCCTGAAAGCTAAACAGAACAGCTCTATCATCCCGGGGAGGCTTTAAGTAAAGCCGCTGCTCCTTTACATTGGAATGATTTGGTTTAGGTGATTCTTCTCCTTGGCATGCCTTCTGAATGTCCACCTTAAATCCAACTAAACTGAGATCTGCTCACACCAAGATCTCATTGGGGAACTCTAAGAAAAAGCAGGACGGAATCACACAATGCTACCTCCATAAACCCATGGAAGATAGGCAGACAAAAATGTAAGGATGGAAGCTTAGGCCTTTAGCGTACATTTTCCGGTTTTATTCCAGTCATAAAGAGTTTTCAATGAACACACAATTATGACCTTTGAGCCCTGCAGTTACACTAATTCATCCAGAGTAACTGTACAGTGAAGATAACCAACATAACAAATTGTTTTATGTCTGATTAAAACAGTACGACAGTTGTTTACGTCTAATTAAAGCCAACAGAATATAATAAATGGCTCACAGGGAGTGAATGCGGGGTCACACATCCTGAATAATTGATCTATAATTCAAACCCAGCCGTCACACGGCGGCTTAAAGCTGGAGCCGTACAGAATAACAACAACGCTGCGGAGACAGAAACATGTAATCCTTATCCCTCGCACACACAGCCGGTGAAGCTATCACACTTGTGCACATTAACGCAGCGCTCCATTAAGCAGACGTGTGGAGTCTGTGGGTATGTGCGTGTTTGAGTGCTCGCACTCATCATTGATCTGCAGCCACTGCTTGTGTGTCTGCGTGTGTTTGTCCAATTTCCACTCAAATTAATGGAGCCTCTTTACAGGCCTTCTGCTGGAGTGGGTTCTGAATTACTTGGTGCTTCATGCTCGCACCTGGGACCCATTCAGTGTTACAGCATGCAGCGGCTAGCTGCTAACCTGGGACCCATTTTTACTACCACAGTGTAGTTAGCGTCACAGATACCAGCTGAACGCTGCGGCTAACGAACAGCGCTCTTCAACCGCCACTTGGGAATGGCATCAGTTCTGTTTTAAAACTGATTTACTGTAAGTCTGAGAACATTTACGCAGAAAGTCAAAACAATAATTACAAAATTCAAACATTTTTTGCCAGTTTTTACACAGAAATTTTGCAAACGTCTCATTTTCCATTCTTACCTTGTGGTTTTGCATTTAGCATATTACATGGCATTGAAAATGAACACCGTATGCATCTTATTAATGTTCCAGATTCCAGATATTTCTAGCAATGTTAAAAATAATTATAAACATGTTTAAAGTTTGTTTCCTGATTCTTTAAATTCACCAATATAACTAAACGTTTGTTGAAAGGTTTAGAGAACGATAAACAGAAAAACAAAAAGCAGGGTTTCTGTTTTTTAAAAGTTGAAAAAACGATTTCTCTGAAAAAAAAGTTCAGTTAATAAATGAATAAAAATTTAATTTAGAAAATGTAATTTAAATAAAATCAAATAAAATGAATATGATTTTATTGAAGTAGGGACTCATGTTTGTTTGTTTTTTTCTTCTATAGAATAAATAAAGCTGCTAAGAACAGGTGGATGATTTCCAATTACCAGTCAGAGTTTAGGAGTAAAGCTATGGGGATAAAGAAAAGCTCTGAATCAAACGGAGATCAGCTCTAGAGATAAAATATCTGCTCGAGGAATAAAGAAAAGAGAAGCCTTCTTCAAAGCTGCTTTTCAAAACAAACCTTTGCACTGAGCTCAAACCCTGCGTGATGCCCAATCATTTTCATAGAATAATCAAAAACTAGTTAGTTATATTTACAGTAATTATCTCCTCTAAAGTCAATTCTTCACCAGTTTCTCTGGTCTGAATCTGACAGTAAAATGAGTTATCTGGGTGGGCTCTAACATCTTACTACAGTGGTAACTGACTGAGGTTGTTTTATAACCAAATCAGCCACAGTATCATGACCACTGAAGGGCAGTGTTGGCTTGGTCAGAGCAAACGCAGCTAAACCAATGTCCTAGGTGCACAGATGCATGTAATGAGTGTGGGTTGGACATATCTAATATTAACCCCTTAGCTGCTGGAGACCTACCATACCAAAGCTGACCTCCACCCAAAGACATCTAGAAGAAGTGGAAACTGTAGAACTGGGCTATAGACGTGAAGAAGAAGGTGGTCTGATCTCATGGATAAATCAGGTGCTCAAAGACTATTTATATTTATTTTTTTCAGCGTTTTTTTGTCATTACATTGTCTCAAGTACAGAGCAATGAAATTAACTCTCTGCATTTAACCCATCCCCTTTGGGAGCAGTGGGCTGCCACTGTGCAGCGCCCAGGGAGCAGTGTTGGGCTTAGGGTCTTTGCTCAGGGAGCCAGAGTGGCAGTCTGTGGGAGTGGGGCTCGAACTTACAACCTCAGGATTCCAAGCTCTATGCCCTAACCAGTAGGCCGCTACTCCCCCGTTTATGGAAGGTCTTCAAGAGCATGAAAAACAGTGTGAGAAACTGGCCTTTGGCTTCCAGGTTCATCAGATCTTAGCTATATCCTGAACATTGTAGAGTACAGTAATAGAGAAAAAGTTGTTTTAAGGACAAACAAACTAAGAGAGCCATTAAGGTCTGTGATGGGGCAATCAGCGCATTCACTGTCCCCAACCTCCATTCAGGATGATCTTCCTGGGGAAAGGATTCAGAGCTGCACAGCAAGAGTTAGTCAGATGAAACTGTTCACCTCCCTGGTTTAGTTTAGGCTTTTCTTCCTTCATCTTATTGAACCACCTGTTTTAGTCAAAAATGTGCATTGCCGTATTCGGGTGATCATTCCTTGTCCTGGAGATGTAAACTAACCACAGATTCTCGACCAGAGGAGATGTTTGTTTAATATTGGCCCATGTGTTTCATAGCTGCTGTTTGGAGTTAGTGTGTAAAAAATAAGAGAGGGTTGTTGGATTTAAAATGCACCAGAATATCGTGCTTACAAATCACCCTTCTTAGTTTCTGGAACACTCTTTTAGTGGACTGATATGAGTAAATTGATCCATTTTTTTTTTCAAACTCTAACTTGCAGCTAACATCATAACATGTTTTTTTTTGTTTTTTTTTTTAACAAGATTGCCCCATCTGCATGTTCTCATCAAGATAGCTGAAGTCTACGCATTTGCTTTCTGTTCAGGGACAAAATTCTAACTAAATCAAAGCACAGAATGCATGAACACATTAACTCTCTCATGCATATCCAGACTGGCGTGTGTTTATCCCCGGAAGGCCGCTGGTTTCTCGTGATTTTCCAAGCGTTTGTGTGCATCTTTGTCCCAATGCTCTGACTTCCAGGATCCTCCAGAGACTTAAAAGAGGATTCTTCATTGTGTCCAATCCCATCTAGCCCTCTCCCCAATAATCACCAGAGCAGTATCATCCCACCACCACAATCCGTTCACATGTTTTAGCATGTGCACAATGACCGAGCGACACAAATATGAAAACAAATACACAAAAAGCTTGCAACGAAGTGTGAGCAGATTCTGCAGAGCTGTGGGATTACGCTTCAATCTAAGTTGCTCTTCCTCGGGGGAAAAACATGGTTTATCATTTCATTTCTCCTGCGCTCCCTCTCAGTCACAGCCCCCTCCCTTGGATTTCTCTCTCAGCAACATGTAGCCCTACATAGACTCCTCTGCTGAAATCACAGGCCACATCCTGTGCTCTGACAGCAGCCCTGTGTGCGGCTCGCTGAGCGGGTGTCTCTGAGTGTGACACGGTGGAGGCAACTGGAGCTGTATTTACTTACAGGCTGGGAGCAAACATGAAAAATAGAAAACGTTAAAAAAAAGCAACAAGACCTTACGAAAAATCTAATCTTGAACCTAGCTAGTGAAAGATTATTGAACTTTGCTTGCATGTGGGTATTGATCAGAATAGGTCGGTACAACTTCTACTTAATCTTTTGAGTTTTAAACTTATCAAGACAGAATCATAAACTTTAAGCTAATCATGAAATCAAGCAGCCTGTGGAAAACCATCTAAAAACAGGCTTACTTATAGTCAGACATTCTATTTTTCAGGTTTGTTTACCTGATCCGGACTTGAATGTCTGGTCCAACCGCCTCCATTTCTGCCATCCTCTAATCTAATATATGGTTAGATGTTTATATTTCATTAATATGTTTGTACTTTTTTGGCACCACATGCTTTAATTTGAAAGTTGGTAGAAAGAAAGAAGGTACCGGTAGATAGAGGAGGACCCGCAGCAAAGGTCTGCAGGCCAGGAAGAGAACCTTGCCAGTCCAACATCCTGTTACATTTTTTTCCCTTTGGTCATATTTGATCAAATGTCTGATAACTGTTTTTAGCTTGTTTTTTTGCATATTTACAGTTTATTGCATATAAATATCTGATGTTTTATTTAGCTGCTTTTTTTTCTCTGCTCAGCTACTCCAGATTGAATTTAGCCTTTTGGTTAAATCTAGAGCACCTACAGTATAGCAATGCTCTTAAACTACACAGCCCTTATGAAACACATTAAATCATTTCTAACAACCTTTTTCTGTTGGAACAGTAAAATGTAAAGTAAGCAAAGTAAGTAAGTTTTTATATCAAAGGCCTGACTTTGCTATTTAAAAAAATGAATATGTCTGCCTTACCCAAGGCCTGAACTGAAAGTCCCAAAACCAACCCCAGCTCAAAGAAGAAAACTTAACCATTTGGGCACCAGGTTTTTGGTCCCCATAAGGATATAGGTCCCCATGACATGACAGTGTAAACAGATTACAGTCCCTATACTGTGCTAAAAACGAGTCCACACACACACACACATCTTGCAGAGGCAGACAGAGTCTGTGTGGGCTTATGACGGTAGCGTTCGGATTAATCTGGAGGAACCAGATGCCCCTGTCGCGTTCCTTTCAGCCGCCCCATTAATTACACCAGTACCAACAGCAGCCTTTGTGTGGGTCCCAGTGGAACGTGTGGATATTACTGATTATAGCTAAAGGTATGCAGAAAGGAAACTTCAGGCTGGTGATTCAATATGAAGCCACCCGAGTGTTTGAAGACCCTGCAGCCTGTTTAATCACAGATCTGCTTCACAGCTTCCATAGTAAGAAAAAATAACTTAAAAAGATGAAACCAAAACCAGGATCGGACCAAACGTCTCACCGGCTGGGCAGTGGTTGGTTCTGTGCTCGGTGAGCTCTGCCAGGCAGTCGAAGTCCTGCTGACAGTTATCGCAGGTGAAGATGGACTCATCATCCAGGTCGTCATCGTCGCGCTCCTCCTGCTCCCCATCCTCACCCCCCTGGCCTTCTTTTAGCTCCAGCTCTCTGTTAGGCGCAGGAACGTCTGAGGATGAACAAAATAACGTTACTTTATTATAACAGACCTTATGGTTTTGCTTCATGTTTACTTTTTCATAAGACCCAGCTGAACAAACTGGATGTTTCAGAGTATTTAACTAAAGATCACCCCCTCACTGCTAAATATTCCCCATCCGGGTCGCCACTTTAGCCTCCAACACTGTGTGTGAATGTGTGTGTTCTGGTAGCAGTCGAGAGTGTGAGAGGACACCAGCGGAGGGCTGCGGCGGCCCAATCCTCACCGCTCCATTGTGTCTCCATTTTCACACCTTATTATCACATTATAAATGCTGGGGATCCAACAGGACTGACACTGAAGACACTGGGCTCAGGAGAGGGGAAGGGCAGGAAGAGAGAGGAAAGGAAAGAGAACCAAGGAAAGGATGTAAGAAACCAAAAAAAGGAAAGTACAGAAGCTTTGAGATGGGGAGAAGGAAAAAGAAGAGGAAAAATGGACTGATGAAAGGTGAAAAATCAGAAGTAAAAAGAAAAAGAAAATACACCAAATGAAATTTTAAAAAGAAAGGAAAAGGCAAGCTTTTTGTTACTTTTCTGCAGAAGCAACAAAAACAAATCAATTATAAGGGAAGGAAACACATCAGCAATATGCAAAGACAAGAAAAGGGAAAAAACAGAATGAAACTATGCAGAAAAAGGGAAAGGAAAAAAGAAACCCTTTGATTGGACTTTAACAGACCAACATATACGATGAGAACTACCACAAGAGCAGTGAAAATGTTGCTTTAAATGACTTAATGTAAAAAAAATATATAGCCAGGACTTGGATATACAGGAGACCTTTAAAGGACATTTTACTTGTCAAGCATTACGAAAGCAAAGATAAAACAAATAGCCTAGGAGATTATTGATTTCCACAGTTTTAATCATTGGTTCTAGCAATGATCCACTTTTTTCATCTCTTCTATAAACCCAGTTTCTATTTGGTTTATCGTTCAGCCATGCTTTCCAAGACAGGGTAAAAGTCTTTTTTACATCATAAAAAAATAATACTTCATTCAATTATTTTTCTATATTTATAACACAGACAGTAAATATAGGAAAAAGCCTAACCTAAGGAGTAAAAGAGACAAAGTGGGACAGAAGAGGGCTTCACCTCTTGATTTATTGTGGGCAGAGGTATGCTGGGACGAAGGGATTGCTGAATGTGGGGAACGAGGGATTGGGGTGATGAGGTGCTAGATGCTGCCGCAGGAGAGGAGGATAGTGATGGAGGGAAAGAAGGAGGGATGAGGAAGAAGAGAAGGAGGGTGTTGGCCATCTGTCCAGTGGTGAGAGTGCCGTCTGGCCAGGGAGACCGAGAAGCCCCTCGTGTTCATACACACTCCTGTATATGAGCGTGCACATACTCACACACAGATATTTTTCAAAAAAACTCAAATGTTATGGAGATTAAATTAAGATTTGAAGCTGAATGATCAGTTTGTCTGTGATTTCTTCATTTAGCCGTCTGTGAGAGCCAAATAAAATGTCTTATAAAAAAAAAGAGGGCTTTTCTCTGTCCAATTTTTATTGGAAATTATTACATGCAAAAATAGATACAAACTGAGTGTGCACACACCACGTGCACGTTCTCCCCAGGGTGTCCTGATGCCAGAGGTGAGGGCAGCGCCAGCTCCAACGCATGCCAACACAACCTGCTGTCATAGCAACAGAGGAAAGAGACAGATGAAACCTCTCCATCTTGCACTCCAGCGTACCAGTCTCTCCTTCTTGCCTCTATACTGCTTTACAAAAAAATACTCATCCCTTTATTTGGACTCCAGCCCCCAGAAACACTGTGCACATGGATAAATCCAGACACTGATGTGAGAACAGAGGGCTCTCTCAGCTGGGAGAGTTTCTATCTGTGCTGCCCACCCACCTCACCCCACACAGAGGCAGGATAATTATGGGTCCTCTTATGGATCTCAGAGGGATGCCGGTTCTGGAAGCAGGACGCTTCAAAGGAATGCTGACCCTCAGAGGCTCCTGGAAGATGCTGTGCCTGTTGTGATCATTGCCACTTCTTAGTCAGCCCTCCTGGTTTGTCAGCAAAGGGAATGGGAGTTTATCACTTTGTGGGGTGCTAATATTGTTTCTATCAACATGAAGGGGTGACACCAAGATGATTCAAATCGTAGGCAGGTCTAAGGCTGGAGACATTTCTCAGTAAAAAAGAAAAAGTGAAAATTTAGCAGGGTCATTCCTAATAGTGCATATCTGGAAGGAAGTGCACCAGTGGTCACCATTAGTGCTGTTTGAATAGTTGAAAGTAATAAAGGAAGTTGGAGGTTCCCCATAGGATAGGGACCTCCTGACATTCCTGTCTGGTGCTTAGATTATCTACAGACTCTGTACATGTACCTCATGAAGTTAAACACAAAGACTTTATTTCTTGAGGTACTCTATGCGGCACATGCTAATCTAGACATCTTCATATGATTTGGGTTTATAATGGGTATCGTCAGCCTTTCACTACATTTGTTTTTAGAAGGTCTTCTCTAAAAGACTGTGATCCCAATTTCAAAAGCATCATCAATCTGCTTTCCCGTCCTTAATGGCACATAGAGGGACATCTGGATTCAGTACAGCAGTTCTCACCCACAACACTTTCCTTACTGTTAAGCCACAGGAAAGGTAGATTCTGAACTATTAGGATGTGGAGTAAGTGGTGCTCCCTCTATAGGACCTTTTAAAAATAGCACCTATCTAAATTCTCAAATATATCACCATCATGTCTTATAGCTTTGAGGAGGCTTGGTGACAAGTCAGTGATTTGGATGTACAGTGGGTATTTAGGAGCAATGACTCTTAAGAGACTCTTGAGTGTTTGAGCCGTCTACCCCTGCTCTAATATAAATAGCTTCTGATGGTCAATGGCTGGAGAAGCTCTTTATGAAGACAGACTATTTACTATTCTATTTAGACGCTCCTAACAACCTGAGACTGAGGCAGACATTCACCCTACAGCCAGACAACAAACCCAACATGGAACCAAAGCTACATTGGAACATTTTATGTATAAAACTTAGTTATATGTTAGAATGTCCTAGTCAAAGTCTGCACCTTAATGTAATTGAGAATATTTAGTAAGACTTGAACAGGAAAATTAATCTTTTGACTCATTGCAGTTACTTTGAAGCAGAATCCTTAAAATCTTGTGTGTTAAAAAAGATGAGGGTTATTTTTATGACATAGTAAACGAGTAAAGGGATAAAATCTACTTTAAACTAAGGATTTTTCTGAAGCAAACTTAAATACTAGGGGGGATCAATGTCGCTTGCAAATCTAACAAATTGTCATTAAGACTGATGTGACCAGATATGACCAGTGCTTTTCTTTAGATAGTTAAATACATAATCAGTTCTTGGCTAAAAAATAACAAATGTGGAGAATTTTGCATCATCACACAAATAAAAACATCTAAATTGCAAAACAGAGACCAACAAAACCTTTTTTTTTTTTTTTTTTTTTTCTAAAGTTTTTATCCTGTAGGGCTGCAACTAATGACTATTTTGCAAAGCATATTAATCTGTCTGTCAATGTTTTTCAATTGATAATCTGATAACCAAAGGTTCTTTGAAGAACTTTTTTTTACTAAATTAAACCAAGTCCAACCAAATCTTTTTCACTTGAGGAATTCTGGATAGAGAGAAGAGGATTAGAGCCACTAAAAAAAAAAAAGAAAAAAGTTAACAGATTTTTTTTTATTTTATTTCAGTTTAATATGGGAAAGAAAAAAAAAAGAGATTTAGAATTCTGACATTTTTCTCAGAATTCTAAGATTAAAGTCATAATTCTGAGAATTAAGTCAGAATTCTGACTTTTTTCCCATATTAAACTGCATAATAAATAGAAAATCACTTACCTTTTTTATTTTTTTTTTTAGTGGCTCTAATCCTTTTCCGTAGATAGAAAATATTGTCAGACAAAAAAATTTTTTTATATGCAAATGCAAAGTTTTTGTACATCATCTTTTTCACAATTTCTGTATAATTACTGCTCTTAATGGGTTCCTCTATCAGCTAAAGGCATATTTTGCAGTCTATATACTCCCGTTGATGATTAATTACTAAATTAGCTGGCAATTATTTAAATAATTAGTTAATCCGATTGTTTCAGCCCTACTTTTAAGTATAGATTATAACACTCTCCATCATCTGTAGGCTCAATGATATTTCTAACATAAATAGCCATAGTTGTGCTGTATATACTTGCATGAACTGATTTGGCCTGAAGGAGGATCCCGTTCTCTATGAAGCATGTTAAATTCTCTCTTTATAACAAGAATAATGAGCAAGAGGTTTAATCTCAACACCATTATTCTACAACAAGTTAAAGAGTAAATGTGCATTATAGTTTATTATCAGCTTATTATTTCTGCATGTTT
Source organism: Cyprinodon variegatus (assembly GCF_000732505.1). Taxonomy (NCBI): domain Eukaryota; kingdom Metazoa; phylum Chordata; class Actinopteri; order Cyprinodontiformes; family Cyprinodontidae; genus Cyprinodon; species Cyprinodon variegatus. Next base: position 330,382 of record NW_015151312.1, on the reverse strand, counting down.
TAGTTTTTATGATGACTTAATCAGGTTTAAATCTCACATCCAGAAAATGGTGGAAGTCTAGTTTTTAAAGAGCATGCTTAGGGGTTTTGGCGAGACAAACTTTGATCTTTCACTCTTGTTTTTCTCTTGTTTCGAACAAAAGTCAGCACCCCTCCTTCATCTTCAGTGCGATGCTCCATGCCCAACCCATTTCCAGCAGAAAGCAGCAGCAGGCCTTCTTAATGAAGGCAGACATTACTCCCATCGGGGCTGAGGGAGCAGAGCAGAGTCTGCCTGTTTGGGTACTGATTGAATGTTATGGCAGTGGTCCCCAGCAAATATCCCTAGCATTCTTGTTGGTGAGCTATAGCTCTAGTAGCTCACAGACACACTTACCCTCCTGAAAACCATTATCTCAGAGTCACAGACTGTTCCTACAGCAGGAATTACTGCACATGCTCAGTCACGCACAGAAAATGGACTAAACACATGCTTCCAACCTCAAAAACAGACACCCTGTTGGGTTATATTGGGACCCAAAAATTCATCAAAAAAGCTAACTTCCTAAAATATGAGGAAGAGCTCTCAAAACTGCACAGATGCAACTTATTCATTTAGCTTTTTTAAACTAGTCACCGAGTCAGAACCTTGCAGCTTTTCATTCAAGCAAAATAATGAGAGGCTGAATCACACCTGGGATGGATCACGATTGCAATAAACCAAAACTACCTAAAGGGATCAGCTGCCTTCGAGGTCTCACAAAACCTTTGTCTCAAATCTGTTGCTGGATTCTAAGAAAAAAACTGCAAGACTTAGATAAATTTACTGTCATTCGTAATCACATTACAAAAAAATTATTAGACAAGATTTGTGGAATAGAATAGAATAGAATAGAATAGAATAGAATAGAATAGAATAGAATAGAATAGAATAGAATAGAATAGAATAGAATAGGGGTATGAAAAATAAGTTTAACTTTTTCAAACCCCTTTTCAGACATTTTACATGAATCAAATTCATTTCTCTGGCTGTATATACCGACAGGTTGATTTGATGGAGGGTTTTGTTTCTATTTATGTTCAGGTGAATTTGGTGTTTGGTGTGGTTGATGTTAACTGGTCTCTTTTGTGTGTATTGGGTTGATTCATTAATTGTTGTTTGAATAGAATAAACCTTTAATTGTCCCTCAGTGGGTAATCTTGTGTTTTCCAGAAAAAAAGAAAATAGAACCATATACTGATACACATACTGTAGGGTAGAAATACGGTGATAGAGGAGTGCAAACACGACTCAAATACATAAATTAGCAGAAAATATTAGATTTAATACAGACTTAGGCTTCTGAGCACAAAAATAAGACTTGTATAAACACACGTTACGCATGCAAAGTAAAAATGCTGCAAAGGAATAATTCTTGAAGAGAAGCAACACGCAATCATGCTGCAAACACAAAACTCTGCAAACATACAGTTTTGCAGACAGATTCTTTAGTCGGTGGTGAACATTTTGTTTTGGGGCCTGCAAAACAACACTTCTGCATGTGTTGGTGGCCAAAAATAATAATACTATTTCAGAAATCAGAAATCAGATCAGGAATCAGAAATACTTTAATAATCCCAGAGGGAAATTACTTTTGTTACACGCTCCAGTTACAGTTTTATACAATGTGGATAACGTCAATCACCTAACTGCGACCAAAACATTCAAGTAAAGAGTTAGATATTTGGAAGCCATGTCCGTGTTAAGATACTGACAGTCCATAACTACCCCGCTGCATCCCGGTGGAACGACAAATGGCCCCCTTAATAACAGGCCTGACTGTGGAACAGCATAAAGTATGTGGCAGGAGGTCTCTAGAGTAACGGTAATAAGCATTATTCTGCTGTCTCCACCAGTCTTTGGAACCTGAGGACAAGGAATGTTTGTTGAGAGATGAAAAAATAAATATATAACAGGAGTAACGAGGTCATTCTGCAAATCTGCAGAAAAAGATGGATGCAGGTGCTGTTTATGAGTGTGTTTGTGTGTGTGTTAGCATGCAGTGTTACATTTGACTGTGTTCACCCTGGGTAATTAGATAAAGAGGAGTGAATTAGCAGAGTCCACCGTGCAGAAATGATGTTACACAGCCTAACCACGCCTAGCTGAGACCCACTAATCACCGCTCGTTAGGCTCACATGTGGAGACTAGTGTGTTTTCTTAGCATCGCTGTGTTTATTAGATTGCATGAATGTTTTCTCTCATTAAACACATTAAAAATAAGTTCATAGAGGTAATTAGTCATCAAAGTAATAATAAGCCATAACCTTCACAGATCAGAGAGAGATGGAGACTTTGTTCCATGTAAGCCGATATAACCGGGATATAACAGCAAACTGGAGGAGCTGGATTCAAACTTTGTAACACAACTCTGACTTCATCGCTCTGCTGTGAGCAGTTGGCAAGCTAAGCTAGTTAATGCTCAAAGCCAAACAGGAAAAATCGAACGCACACAGTCAGCGACCGCCATACGCGCCTATATATCCTGTGGGAAGAATCCTCGGTAAGTAATGAACTCAGGGAAACGCTCCTGAAGTGCCCCGGGGTGATATGAGTGCAGAGAAGGAAAACGGCAGAGCTGGAGGGGGAGTTAAAGGGGAATAAAACATGCTGTAATCCTGCAAAGGTTGCCGTGTTTGATTTGGCAGACAGGAGCAGGTACTGCGGCCTGTCTGGGACGCACTCTGCAACTCACAGAGATGGAGATCTGCCGGCCAACCATGAATAAAACACACACATCCCAGTCCACACACTAAAGGGGGAATCAAAGCGTGTGAAAATATGTGTGTCGAGCTTCCAGGAGAATGTTTGGATACCCAAACGGTTCAGCACAAGGCTTTCATTCTGCTCAACATCAGAGCTGGTTTTACCAGCAAGTAGACGCCTAACATCACCCTGGCCATCAGCTTCACATCCGATCTAAAAGGCATTATCTATTCACCAGCTTACTGTAATCACAGCATCAGTAATATCACCTTTAATAAAATTTGAGTACCTAACGTCCAAAAGATGATCTAATTAAAAAAAGCTTCAAACACGGCTTCTTGTTCTATGGTTCCGTTTTAAATCCCTCCTTCATTGGATCGACAAATAAAGTAATCCGTTTTAGGCAACGTCATGACCTCATGAGGGATTAAATCAAGATATTTTCATATATGCATGAAGGGAAACCTATCCTTCAGTCAAACAAAATCTTTTCTGTTTTAAGTCGGTTAGAATCAACTATTTTTATTTTTTTTTTCCAAAAATGCCAGAGTAATGAGAGGAAGACGGCAAGATACTTGAACTCTCTATCCTGGGACAAGGCTGAGACCCGATCCTTAAGGACCAGTTCACCTTTTTTAGGGTAGGATTTTTGTCCTCACATTTAGAGGCCTTAAATCCTTATCGGTGAACGGCTCCAGTGGACGATGAAGACGGCAAAACAACCACATCATCTGCAAATATCATCACCTCCAAAACATCTTGAGATCCTGTCCATTAACACGAAAATGACTGAGGAAAGGGGGAAGGCCTGGTGGAGTCCACTTTGTGCCGAGACACAGATGTCCACACTCCTGTACAGCCCCCAATAAAATGAGTTAAGGGACCCTTGGGTAAACCTTCTCCAGATCTACCAGACACACATGGACCAGACAACCTAGTGCTATGGCCCTTTAGGTAGATTAACCTGATTAAGATCGGGTCAATTGTCCCCGACCAGGATGACCAGAAGAAACCTTCCCAGGGTAGCTGATGGTTACGGCAAACGTACCACCATCCCAGCCAGGAAGTGGCGTCGCCGTTCTTCCATGATGTATCTACACACTACTCTCCTTCTACCCACCCAAGAGGTTTTTTTTCCCCCATTACTCTAAACTTCTTCCAGACAAAAAGGTATGCAGCTGAGTTATGAAAAAATTGTGTTTTAAAAGGAAACTTCTTTTATCTCCCATTTAAGTAGAATTACCCATCAGTGCTGCATTGTTGGTTTTGTGTCCATTAACAGAGATATGAGTTACCCTGAGGAATTTTTGTTCATGCTACATAAATAAATAAAGACTGATACAGAATGTAGCTTATAACAAGAAATGGAGCTAAGCACTTCTAAGTCTCAAATTATTTGCAAAGTTGAACATATTTCTGTGTTTCTCTTTTGTTTTTTTCCAGATCATTTTGGATGTTTCGATCAAAATCTGATCTTTTTTTTTTTAATAAGTTCACTCCTCTGTGTTCCCTGAGGTTTTAGTGCAGTTGACTCTTTTTTTCTGTGATAACCCTAATTTTAAATTAATAATTTTTAAAGACGAACAAATACACACACTCACACTCACTTCTAAGGGTGATGTGAAATGTCCAATCGACTTAATAGGCAGGTTTTTGGACTGTGGGAGCAAGTCTGAGAAAATCAGAACCCTTTTGCTATGAGGCAATTGTGCCGTGAGTTAAACTTTTTTATAAAGTTATTTTATAATTATTGAATAACTACCCTAAAGGCTTGAATTTCAAAAAGGCATATTTACAGTTAGATTGTTTTAAAACTTCTTATCTGTAAGGGGAAAAAAACTTGAAAAAATGAAATCACTCTTACAGGTTCATTTTAATATTTTTATATTTATTATTAATATAAAATATTTAAGACACATCTGGTTCAAACAAAAGAAATAAAAAGAAAACTTGAAGATCATCTGAACTCAGTTATTTTAAGTTTCTTTTTAGATTTATATTCAAATTTAGAACCTTTATTGCTATTTTACTAAATTTATATTCATTATTATTCTCTCTCTTCCTGCTGTTGTAATGTAAATTTCAACAATCAGATAAATGAAATGCTGAGAGGGTTAATAAAAAAAGAAATAAAAAAGAAAGGTGAACCCGTTTGGTTCTGGGTTCAGAAATAAATGCGTCAGTGGCTGAACAGGTGCAGCTGGACACAACAACAACAGGCATGCTCTGTGGGTCCCAGGAGAACCTCCCCCACCACTACCACCCCCCCGTGGTACCTTCTGCCTCCTCTGTGTCACTGCTCAAATGTGTGTGCATGTGTTTGCTGGGTGGGTGCAAAGAGGAGCTAATATCTCCTCCGTGGAGGAGTCAGGCTCCTACAGCCTGCATGGGTCTGTTTCCACAATGCAAGGCCTCCCATCCTCAGGAGAAAAAGAGCTGCTGAGATACATGCATGCAGCTAAACACACACACACACTCCTCTGGGACGTGATGTGCTCTGGGAGGTTTAGCACCCAACACCAATGTCTGGAAAAAGGATGATGAAAGAGCCAATAACGTCATGGAAGGAAGTGGATGCGACACACAAACATACGAATTGAACACTATATATAGAAAAGCAGGTTTAAATAAATGCAGATGTAAGGCGAACTCCTAAAGATCAGCAAAAAAAAAAAACCTGAAAAATCTGACAGCTGCCCAACTTTCGTATTTTTGATTGCAATAAACTCCTGAAAATTCAGATGAAGAATGTATTTAAATGGTATAAAGTGGACAAAAAAAAATACACAAAAGCACAGACACCAGCAGACAATAGGAGCTCAGTCACACACACACACACAGAGACACAGGAACTGTTTTCCTGTGGCAGCCTTGGGGAAATTAAAACTACATTATGGAGCTCCAGAGGGGAGCAGTGAGAGAGCGATGGAGGAAGAGGACGATGGGGAGAGGAAGCAGCAGAAGGAAGGAGGGAAAGAGGACAGAGTCCAGTTTTTCTCAGAATCGGCCATCATAGGGACGTCGCAATTAAGCAGAGGCTTGACCTGCAAACCCTGTTTTCTTACTTATAAATCAAATTATCCATCATTTTTCTACACATCTAATCTTATACATGGTCCTAGGTGGGGTATCTCCAGCAGACGGTGGACTAGAAGGTTGATACAAAGGGTAAGGAAGGTTATAAGGTCTTTCAACAGGACAGGACAAAGTTTTAAGTTGTAAATTGTGAATAGTCATTCAGGACAGCTGGCCTCTGTGACAAAGTTTTACCCTACAATTATATAAAGATTGAGCTTTTGGGCCAAAGTGACAGAAGCTTTGCTCATAGGTGCCTAAACATAACAGGTTACAGGCGGTGGCAGTATAATACTGTGGTGACTGTGCGTTGAACAAAGAAGTAGGCCGTAATAAAGGAGCAATACCTCCAAATTCTTTAATTTCACCCTAAATCCACAGGTATAAGGAATCAAAGACTAAGCTTTGGAATTACCTTAGCAAAGATCAAACCACATGTGTTGGAAAAAATGAATCTGACTCAAGGCTTCAACCATTTTGAATCAATGCGACAATTTTTCCAAAGCAGTCGTCAAATATTCTAGAAGGAAGCAAAAAAGCAAAGTTTTTAGATAAATACTTGACAGAGAAAGTAAATTCTTTTTTTGGTTGAGTAGTTTTTGTAACAATAATATGATCAAAAACAAATCCACAGGAAAATCAAAATGGGATTATGCAACCAGTTGCATTTTCGCTACAAATGGTCAATATAAAGAGAAGTTACCAGACTTTCCAACAACAAAAAGAAGCGCTATGATGAAGAAATCCTCACTCAAAAAGAGACAAACATCATCTGTCAGTGTGTTGAAAATAATCAATGGTGTGTTGGATTACTAGACTATTGGATAGCTGCAGCTCTAAAATAGCCAGAGATCTGTCATACGATAGGTGCGGGAGGCTGATTCTCGGTACTCCACTGGAGTGTGTGACACCACACGGCGAATAACAATAATCTGGTTGGTCTCGGCTTCTCGCTTTCAGCCTGGGGACTCGACAAACCTTTTCCACGATGACTCACAGACTGTTTAAGTGTCAGCATGAGCACACAGAACGGGTAAGTGAGTATAGTCTGCAGCAGATGGAGAGAGGCGCTGTTCAAATGAGAGGAGGGATGATGTTGTCTGGTGTGCCTTTCTTCTTCTCTTCTCACTTTTTTTGCTCAGGCAGAAAGATGTGAGATGAGAAGGAAAAACAAGGAAATAAGATGTTTTCTGTACATTTGATGGTCTGACAGGGCAGAGGGAGATAAGGGAGGAGGATGTTACTGTACTTTTAGTTTTAGGGAAGTTATGTGGGACAGAAAGGCCAAGGAAAAAAAGGAGAAGAGAGGAGAATAAGTTGGCTTGTAGCAGTTCCCTCCAGGCTTTCCTCCCACCTCCCCTCGGCATCTCTCCTGTGGGCCTTTCCAAACCCAACACACATTTTCCAGAGAAAGAAAAACGGTAAGGCAGAAAAAAAGTGTAGCAAAAAAGAAAAAGGATGGGTGGAAGTTTCTGAAACTGGTAGTATAATGAGAAGGAGTTTTTGATAGGTTACATCCTCATTCCTGAATCCCTGAGAGCAAAGGAGTCGTCGTTTTGAATCTGGGGAATAAGACGTAATTTGCACTCTTACTATGTGTGCAGAAGTAGGAGTTAACAAGCAAATGAAGGAAAGTAAAAAGTTAGGCCTGCGGAGGAGCGACAGCAGCGAGTATGGAGAAATGTAGAGAGAAGTGGTGAAAATCTGATGCAGAAAGCTGCTGGGATCCAAAACAGGCGGTAAAACTGAAAGTGTGGCTGAGTAAGGGAATATGGGACAGAATGTTTTCACTGGAGGAACACTCAGTTAGGTGTCTGTCTGTTTGTGTGCAAGCGTGTGTGTGTCATGGGACCCCAGCTTCCTGCAGGAACTGACACACACAGCATTTCTACTGAACCACTCAGGACCAAAGTCAGCACCCTGCTGAAAACACACACACTGCAGCAGACTTCAGGCAGCACGGTGGGCCCGGGAGGAGCCTGAGCACAGGTTCAGAGGAGGCTGGGAAAGGGAGGGTTTGGCACGTCATGGACACCCCAGCAGTGATTCCTTTCGTTTCCTTTCAACCCCTGTAGAGCTGAACGAAAGACAGGGCCAGGAGAGACTGAGAGGGAGCTAACTGGATATTTACCACATTCAGCACTATCTCCTCTCCCTGCAGGGATCCAGTCAGAGGAAGTGCTTCGCCGCTCCCTAATAGGTTGAAAACCAGAGCAGGAGAAACTCACTAGAGCAGAAAAAACACCTTACTGTTCTTTTTCTGCCAAGTTTAGGAAAACGTGTGTTGAAACCACTTAAAAAAATAAAATAAAAACGAGCATACATTCACCTAACATTGGGGTGATTGTGCCAACAGCCATTGAGAACACCCTGTTTGTAAGCCGGACATCTAAACTCAGACCTCTGAAAGCCTTCACTGTAGGACTGAGGACAAATAAAACACCTGTAGAAGCTGCTCTGCATTGTTAACAATACAGTTCAAGACAGTTTGAAGTTCCAGGGTGTGTATAGCATCGTCCTCTTCAGTAGGAGTCTATCAGCGTCCTGCATCTGAACTTAGCGACATTTAGTCCCTCTACTTTTTAAAGTTCTCAGATAGTCAGACAGCTCTGCTCCACAAACATCTTCAGAGGAGCCCAGAGATCCTCCATCAGACTCACCTTTAGCTTTCTAACAGAAACCTGAAGGTTTGGGGCCAAAACGAAGAGAGATATATATGAATGTATTTAACCCTTTATTCATTGTGACAGAAAAAAAACACCCATAACATGATTCTGCCACCACTGTGTTTCACTATAGTGATATAATTATTTTACACTAGAAAAAAAACGTAATCTAGATAAGTCCTTTTTTCTTAAAATAAGTGCATTTGTTCTTGGATTCAGGAGGTAAAAGAGACATTTTGCCAATGGAACACTTAAAATAAGGAAACACAATCGCATTGTCTTATTTCAAGTGCATATCATCTAATTATCTTATTTTAAGGATAAAAATACTAATTCCATTGGCAAATTATGTCATTTACCTACTCAAATTAAGGGTAAATACGAATAATTTAAGAAATTTTTACTTATTTCTAAATCATTTTACCAGTGTAGTGTTTAATTTGTTTCTAGTTTGGTTTCATCAGAACAGAACCCTTTCTTTGTCCAGCTTAACGTAGGTTTTAGTCACTCCTGTATAAAAATATTCTTGTCCTTTACTCATTTAAAATGGTGATTAACATAATTATTACCGTACCAACTGAGACTTTACCCGCCAGATAGGAAAATGAAATAAAATAAATCAGTAAAAGCTCCATAACAGGAGTTCCAATTTGCACTTTTTTGATGTAATTGAAGATATTATTTAAGGAAGCAGATGTGTAGAAAATGTCCAAATTTCTTTGCAATTTTAAATTTTAATGCAGGGGAAAACAGGGGGAAAAGATCAGGGACTGAGAGGAAAACAGAAACAAACAAGTAGAAAACAAATCTAAAAAACAGGAAAAGGCAAAGCTCATCCATCTCTCCCTTTTCATCCCAAGATATTCAGACCACAGAGGAGACAGATCCCTCCTTCACCCTCCCTCCATCATCTCCTTCCATTCAGTCCAAATCCAGAAAACATTTTATCTTCATCATCTCTGTTCTTTTCTCCTCTACATCCTTTCCCTTTACCGTAAACTTCAACCAATCCCTTTATCCCTCATGGTTTGTCTACTGAATCTTAGCCAGAAAACCATTATAAATCACAAGGACTGTCGGATCTTCAGCGCTCATCTCCTGGTGTAGATCAGAAATGGTTCTCGGTAAGTTCAGTCAAATGTTTCCATGTGATGAAGGACTAACCTGTCTGGACGGCGGATTCATCCCAAGTCCCTCCTCCCTCTGAGGGTTCTCCTTCTTCCACTGCTAAGAAGAAAACAGAAGGGACACAGAGAAGAAATTAACTTTATGAATTGCATGGATCAAACAGTATCACCATAATTTGTGTTATTAAAAACAACCAGATGAACAAAATGCGCTTTCAACTGCATTTAAAGGATAATTAAAAAACAACAACACAGAAAACCATTTTACTAGATCTGTGCATTTTTGCAAGTTGTAAGTCCGATTTTCTTGATTTTCATATTTTGATTCAAACTTTAAGCAGACTGACTCAGCTATGGTGGCTTTATGCAGTAACCAAAACCCTCATGAACAGCGGTTGGTATTTCTGAAGAACTTTAAGCTGCTTTTATTCCAGTACATATTCATATTCAGCATGTCCGTCAAAACAGGGACCATATAAACAAGTGATGCATTATAGGGCTTTAAATATACTAAAGAAATATTTTCAATTACATCAAGTAAGACCACTAAATCTGAGCGGTTGGCTTCCTGGTTTCACCTTGAGAAAAAGATGGCAGCTTCAACGCTCTCAAAGAAAATGTTAGCAAAGTTTGGAAAAATAGTTATGAGCCAAAATGATTTGGTACATGTGATCTTTAAGTGTTTATTAATGAAATTTGGATAAGTTGCATTTAAAGGTACTGAAATCTGTCCCATTAGTAGTGAGTAAAGAGACCAGCGGGATAACAACAAACTATGTCAGGTTATATCAAACAGACAGACACCTCTGATGACCTGGCATCTCTTCGACACATTCACACGCTGAACCGATCGCAGCAGGAATGTGACACCAACTTCCTGGGTACAGCAGGAAGGAGGAAAGCACAGCTGGCACACAAACAGGAAACGGCCGGAGTCAGCACACAATGGGATTTCCTCCTCTCCCCTTCCCCGGCACGCAACGCTGCACCTCTCCCTTACGCACGGTCGCTCCTGATCCCTGCAAATCCCTTTGCTCTCATCCAACTCCCACCACTGACCTCCACCCTCCATCTCCTCAGCACCTCCCTCCTCACCGCCGCCACCCTCTCGTTAGACTTGAGCCAAGAACTCAGATCAAAACAAGAAGTTATAAATCAGCAGAGTGTTCCTTTGTAAAGATAAACACAAGAGCAGGAGTTACACTCATTTGCTCACCAACTTTATTTATATAAAGTACAGTATATATACTATTAATATATGAATTTATTAAATCAGTACCTGTAGTTTCCTGAATAAATAAATTAACTTCAGGATCTGTTGCAGGTTTTAACAATAGAGCGATTTTTGAATGGTATTCAGGGTAACAATGTCTTACTGGTTGCTGCTGTCAGTACAGATCCACCCTTCAAGCCTTTCATTGTGACTGATGAGGATCGCTGCAGTCTGATATCCATTTCAGTCAATCCTGTCCAATATTTACTCCACATTCAAACAGATGATGGTTTTAATTCAACAGCTTAATGTAACAAACATTAATCAGACTGTTGCTTAGAACAGAAAACAAAGAAAAAAAAAAGAAAACTTTTAACTTCACCTGAGTTCACAAATCTCCATAATGTCCAATTTATTTACAGCCATAATTGTAGGCCTTAATGCATTGTCTTATAAGAAGCTGTTGCTGTGCACTTATCAGTGACCTGATCAAATGTAAACCTGATGAATAATGTATAACAGTGTCTATACTGTTTCTGAGACATTACTGTGATTTTTCTATTTGTGTGCAACTTTTTTTTTTTTTTTGGCAGTAGGCCTAAACCTAACAGTAAAAATCTATTTAAATGCAATTTGGGGTAACATGGCATCATGCTATCTAGATTGGGGGCTTTTTTTTAAATAAAAATAACTTAAATATCAGGCTCATTGCAGAACCTGCACTAGGAGGTCCAACTGCTAATTGCTCTAACATGAGGACTTGTCTTAATCGGTCTGAGCAGGTTGAAGCTTTGCAAAGACCAGAGCAAAAAAAAAAAAAAGCCACAAACCTCTGACATGAGGATTAAAAAGAAACTTAGGAAGGTATAAGAGTAAGTTTAGATCTGATAAAATCCATTTTCCTGATGAGGCTGTAGGGAATACCGTGTGTTTCATTAGCTGAGCACACACACAGCTTTATTTAGACTATCTGCGTCCTCCCTAAAGACTCGCACACGGCGTTACTGTGAACCGTGAGAGTTTATGCAGCACATGTGCAACTATGGGAAGGAGTAAAAATAAGCAGAAATCTGCATTTGATCATTAACATATAAGAGGAAGGATGAGTTTAGGAGGTAAAAAAAAAAGGGGAATCACAGCATCCAATTAATTCCTTTACACTTAGACACAGAAATCCACCTTCCTTTATTAGACTGTTTGGAATTTTTCAAACCGACACAAAACAACAATTAACAGCAAAACAACACCTCAGTAACTCTGAACTGCACCAAAAGTAACACATTAATACTTTTTTTTTCTCTTTTCATTTCCTATTGAACACCTGGAAAAACAGGTCTATTAATGCCTTTCCTGGAAACCTGTCAGTTGAAAGCGGAAGCAGCTACTCAGGAGGAATGTGAAGCAAAATAAAAATTCAGGGAATCTTTGGTGTTTTGGGAAAAGATTTCCAGCAGAAAATATACCATCACTCAATTAAAGAGCTACTCAGGATATTGATTTACACAGAAGGCAGAAAATGGACCTTGTTTCATTAAATCAGTGAAATACGTTGGAAGAGGCTCCCTGCCTGATGTGCATATCATTACATCGTTGTTTAGATGCAACATCGCAGTTAAAGAGCAAATCAGGACCAACAAACAGGTGAGCAGATAGACCTGCTGATGGATCACTGGATGCATAAATCTTCCTGAAGGTTTGCTGCTGCAACTATGCAGTTATTTGAGAAAAATGGCACAATTTCACCTATTAAATAGGCACTTATTTCCCAATTAATATTCATATAAACCATATCTGATCTTATTGTTTATCTCTGGGAAGTGGGGTGCTTTAATTTTACTAAATCAAAAGAAATGGCCCAGTTTCACTCATGAAAAGATTTTAAAAAAAGTTTTTGTAGTCATAATAATACACTATCCACACATCCTAAGTATGCTGTAGGTTAAACATGGCTACTTTCTACTGGAGTAAACCCTAATCAGAAACATGCAACACACAAGCAAGGGAATACGCTCCAGCAGTAACCTCTGCAGTACAGCAGCTGAAATACTAAACAACAGAACACTCCCGTCTTTGTTGTAATGAGATGCTATGATTCATTAAGCACACAATTACACCAGGTTGTCCACAGCGACAAAACCCACATTTACATGCAAATCGAACATGGGATGCAAATGAGAATTTACCAAACCAAGGGTCTGCTGGTCAGAAGCAGACGGGAGTCTCCATTTAAATCCGAGCGGCCTCAGCAAAACTCTGAAGCCAGAGGATTCAAAACCCAACAAAAACACGACTTCCAGCTGTTTTGGTTTTAGATATGACTCAGTCTCTGAATTTCAGGTGACCACAACAGTTCTGAAGCCTCTTGGCCAAAAAAAAACAAAGCAGGTGGGTCTTGTGTGAAACCAACCATCAGGTTCAGATGAGGATCTGGGATGCAAGGCTTCTATTTTAAGGATTACCGTACCAGGACATTTGAATCAAAAAATATGGTGGACCATTGTTTACAATATACAAAACAAACCTTCTTCTATGACCATCTCAGTACTCCTAACTAGATGCTATAGAAAAGCTCTGGAACTGAAGAGAAGAAGGAGTTGGAGAAGGTCTGAGACTCTGGATGACCTAGAGCAGGAGTGTCCAAATCAAGTTCTAGAGAATCATGCAGCTTCTAGACGAGCAGTTTACAGTGCTTTCTTCAGTTGTGAGATAGAAGCGCTTGTAGAATGAACTTGGGTGCTCCTGCTCTAGAGAGGTTGTTCAAGGATCCCCCATCCCTGTATGCTCCATGTGATAGGTTATAAGAGAGCGAATAGTGGGATGTATAAAGGGTCAAAAGCAGGATTTCCGGTAATTTGTGGCACCTTCCTTTTTCACCTCAACCATAAAATGCAGTCAAATACAAGGTTTAATATCTTAAACCTTTTAGTGTGAGAATATGCTGCATTTCAAACATCTGAACCAATAAATGAGGTTAACGTAGCCCATTAAACAGAAACCTGTTTTCACTCATTCAACCTTAGTCCTGAACCAACTTAAGACATTTGAAATATCCAGTCTGCACATTCTGGTCACTCTATTAGGTAAAATTTGCTAGTTCTGGTTTGAATCGTCTTTCTCCCCAATAAGTAAACCAATAAGAACCATGCCTTGTTCAGTCACTTAAATCCTCCTTCTGCCGCTACATTCATCGTATTTCAGCAATATGATTGGATGACTGGCTATTTATGTTAACACCTGAACAGGTGAGCTTAATGGGAATCTAAAATAACAGGGCTTGTTGTTTGCCATAAACTCTGGTTCATGATGGCTGTTTTTTCCTTTCCTCGTTCATCACAGGCGATCTGATGGCAGCGAACCGCTACAGCGTGCCTCTGTATCATCATCACCATGTTCCCATGTACAAATATTTACACAGTTGTTGTCATTAATTATCTGCTCACGCTCCAGCAAAGCAAAGCAGCCCTCTCTCTATTCTCCTTCAGTGTTTTTAACCCATTTTTGCTCTTTACTCTGCCATGCACTTCCCTTTTTTTTTTTGTCTTTCTGCCTCCATCTTTTGACTGCTCCGACTTTTATTCCCCCCTCAGCCTCAGAGATTCAGTGATTATTTCCTACTTTTCTTTTATCTACCATAAAACAGCTTGTACCAATCTTTGTTTCACCTTTAAGAGTCCAGTGAAAGGAAAGCGTGGCTAAAATAAATCCTTTGTCTTTTTTCCGTCTAAACAGCCTCCACGCACAGTATCAGGGCCATATATTCCCAAAGCAACCCAAGGTTCCAGTTATTCCCAGATCTATTTGACGAGCGGGTCACCGTGGCCAATCTTACAACGGCCATGCAGCCCAAAGAGGCGGGATGTGGGTCGGAGTAGCCAATGATAGACGGCTTCTCCTCCCGCAGGGCCGAACTGATTGACAACCCGTGTTGGATGCAAGTCAAGAGGGTAATTGTCATCTGACACACTCTCCCTCTTTATCTGTCCGTCCCCCCCCTTTTCTACGTGCCACCTCCCTCTCTTTTCCCCGTGTCCCCTCTAAAACCCACCTCAGCCCCATCTTCCACTAAAACCAGCATTCCCTCTTGGATCTAGAAGGACTCTCTCATTGGCTGGCCCTCCCATCCCTCAGGACCGACTTTGTGACGCTACTGGCCTGGAGTTGATGCCAATCTCCATCCCCAGCCAGCCCTAAGGGACCATCTCCCCCTCAATCCCAACACCAACATCCTAAACTTCAATGGCCTGTGTCAAACACACACATACACAAACAGATCAAGTCAGGGGATGGGGACAGAAGCTGATTAACCAAATACTTTTATCAGCAGTAAAACTGCTCTCTCTGCCTGCCTGCACTCTTCACAAAACAGCCTTAAAAAACAAAAAAAATCCCCAGTACTGTGTCACGGGCCAGAAACACCAGGCCACTCAGAGGTTTGGGACTCAGTGAGTGTTCGTGCATGTCTGCTTTTGTCTGTGACAGCGTGCATGTGTTGGGGGACAGTGTTAGCAGCGGGCTTGGATGGATGGCAGAGAGGAAGAAAAACAAGCTCACAAAGCCTGGCGGACAAGCTCCGTCGCCCTCGCTATCTTTTCCCTTTCCTCTGCCTCTGTTATCATAAGTCTCTTCCCTTTTCCTCTGATTTGACCCAAAATGATTTTGCTATCTGATTCTGTCTCCAGCTGCTACAGCAAAGTTGATTTAGTTGTCAACTTTACAGTCTGCCAGACCCCCAATCGTAGAGCATACAGTGCTGCGATAATATATCTACCCGTAACACATTTCTTTTGCCTTTGCTTCTGTTTGTCACACTGTAATGCTTCTACCTGTCAATCCCATTTCAATCAGACAAAGACAACCAGAGTACATACAAAATACTGTTCCCTGTTATGAAACAAAGCTATAGAAAACATAGTTGTATGGGTTGTTAAGACGTGAGCTCAACAATAACAAAGACAGGGAAAACTGACTGACATCAAACGGAAAAATTTGTTCAATCCCCCAAATGTTTGGATAAAATATTTTGTAAAAAGATGAAACATGGAAATTGTACCATTCAGGTTTGTATCTTGACAGAAGCATAACACTCTAAAAAATACATTAATAAACAAAATTAGCTCAAAGGATAATGCAATATTTAACAAAAAGGAACAATTAGATAAAAAAGCATAGAGAGAAGATAATTAACTAGTAATAACAAGTATTGATTCCTGTGAAGCACTTTTATTTTTTATAACTTGATAGGTTATTTTTACAAATATATTTACATAGTGCTGTTTGATAGTAAATACAATTTTAGTTTACAAAAAACCCTCAGCAGGATTGCTGTTTTGAAGGTGTTACACAGTGAAAACATTTGAAAAGATTAAAAGCAGTAATATTCAGAAGGAAAAAAATAACATCTTTGCTGAGCTGTCCTTTGCTTAATGGATCACGTGTCTGTTGAACAAAGAATGCTTAACAAAACAAAAAATGAATGCCTGATTCAGTTTTATTAGCTGCTATATTTGATTATAGATATTATTCAATTAATTGTGCTGTAAAATGTAACTAGATGAAAATAGGAAGGTGCAGAATCTGTTTAAAGAGAACTTGGAAGTTCAGTTGATCTAAAAAATTTTCAAACTTAAAACCCCAGTATAACAAGCTTATTTTAATAAAGGCTTGCTTTAGATTACACTGTTATATACTATACCAAAAAATTATAAATAAATAAATAGAGACTGCACCTTTACAAAGCTTCCAAACTGAAGAAGAGCTCCAACACACACCAAATCTATGGAGTACAACAGTCATTTTCTCTCTATCACACACATACAGAAGCACACACGTACACTACAATCAGATGAGCACAGAGTTGATGTTCAGGGCCAAACAACACAGCTTGAGATTAAAGAGCCTCTCTGATCTGACATTTGTTTTTCTGTCTGTCAGAGAGAGAGTATGGTGGGAAGGGAAATCGATAGCAGAAGAGATGTGTTGGAAAGGGGTGGGGGCAATGAGGTAGGAGACTAAAGTTAGAACAAGAAGGTTAAAACTACAAAAGAATGAGGAGAAAATGAAAGTAACAGAAAAGAAATAAAAGTAGGTAAGTATTATTATCAAATAACTAGCATTCTGCAGTCTGTAGCACCTGATTGAGTTGTTAATAAGCTAGGCTATAGTTACACTTTTTTCCAACACAAGCATTCTGTCCATCTCCTCAGACATTACAGTTAATTTTGATTTATTCAGCACACAACTTTTTATATGTCTGGAAAAAAGATTTTTATATCAGTCAGTATCAATAATTATCGTTTAGTTTGTTTATTTGAAATAAGGACCTGGAGAAAAGAGCCTACAAATTAAATTGCAACCGTAACTTTAAATTGCAACTTTTATCCTTTCCCAATAAATGTAGCCTTCCAATAACTCTGCTTAGTTTGGCTGTGAATAGATGTGAGGCTTTATTCTTACCTCTGCCTACATCTATTAGACTTATTTCCTATTGATATTGATCAGATACCTTCACGATACACGCAGTCCTAACCTGAAGCATAACTGATTTAATGTGTTATCCCAAATTTTAACGGTTACCTGTATCTAGATATATTAAGATTTCAAAAGGCTTTTTTTTTTTTTTGTAAAATTCTGAAGTAATTTTATTGAAACGTAAGCTAAAGTGTCACAGTGAATGGAGCTCCTTCTGACTGTTCGATGAGTAACACAACGCAACCCTGCAATGAAAAACCCAGTAAGTTGGCTAAAAGAAGCCCACTGAAATTTTTCATCCCAACAAATTTGCCTGTTTAGGAACAATTCAAGTTGCCTGAAAAACAGATAATCATGATATTGAAACCAGAAGCAGTCCATCCATCACTCTCTTTTAGGTTAACCAGCTTTCAAATCTGAATTAGCAAGCCAAGTGCTGCACCTTTGTTAAAGGTATAGTGGAGGATGTCCTTTTTTTACAGGTGGATCATCAAAATAAGTTGTCCTCCTAATTGTCAATCATTCTGGTAATATGTTTATGTAAGGCCATCCTCCGTGACTCTGACATGGAGGAAAAATTGCAAATCTGTTTTTTGGAGGATGATTAAAATAAAGCGTGCACGAGGAGAAATGGACTCATGCATTTTCTCGCACGCCTTTAATTGCTTTTCTTTTTCGGGAGCGGGTTCAGGGTTGTGTTGAGAGGGCGGGTCTTTTTAGAAAATTTGGGAAGATCCTCCACTATACCTTTAAGTTCCAAGCTCCAGACTAGTTAACAAGCAATCATCAGTTTGCCATATCTGCAAAATTATCTTAAGCAATAAGCACACTTCATCACTTTAACACCACATTTATTCTTTACTTTGACGGATCCATTTGCATCAAAAAAAAATTTATTTACCATGAAATTATTAATTTGTTTTAGTACTTTCAGAGATGCGGAACACTGTTGTTGAGAGTTGCAACATTAATTTCGATTAACGCAAGTGTTCAATGTTTGACCGGTGAAGATAGTAAGAGTCTATCCAACTGACCAACTATACAGCCAGACAAAAAAAAAAGACTGAATGTGTAACAAATGTTGCCCCCTGTCAGTCATTTGCAAATGAAATATTGCATTAGCCAATACAGCAAAGATGATAGCTGCTCAATATAATGCCCACCGACAACTATTAGTTTTGCAGCAGAAGGAATAGTTTAACCTTCTCTGTTTGTATTTTGAATTTCTAATGAAAGTACCTGGAGGAAAGGGGATTAATTTATGATCTACATGAGATGCTAACATGGGCTCATTCTTAGCCATTGATAAACTGAGTGTCCTTAGCTGAATGCCCAACAAGGGAAACCAGAATGAATCCAGACATAGTTAAAGAACTCTATATTCTAAAAACCAAGATTCTATTTGTAATCTTTGCATTTTGCCAATGACAAACAATCAAAGACTCTACCATAAACTCTATGCTTGCCAAACTCAAGTGCTTGGTCAAAATATGCTCAAATACAATTAAATATCTGGGTTGGAACTGAAAATGTTTATTGTTTTTAAAACTGCTTTTATGAGCTACAATGGTGTTTGCTTCAGTATTTCATTTTGAGTTATTCTCTGTTGTTTGTTATTGATCCATCTGTCTGAAATAAATGTGAAGAAGGTGAAGAGGAGCACACATGTGAGACGGGAGGCGAGGTGAAGGAGGGCAAAGATTGAAGAGAGCGAGAGGGCAGCAGCAGCAGGAGGAGGAGGAGGAAGAGGAAAGCGTTCCTCTGGAGCACCTACACTCTTGGGAGGCCTCCAGAAATAACTGAACTAGAAGACACCCCCGCCTCCCAGTAAATACAGCCTGTATTTACCAGTATAAACTGGGCCCAGAGCTTACTATCAGAACACTAAGCTGTTACACAACTGCTGTCCAGAGGAGACGAACTGTATAGTTCAGATGCAGCAGTTCATGCATAACCACGCACCCATATGTGGTAGATGAACAACGAGGGCAGGGAGGGTTGGGAGGGGTACATAATTGCTTTCTCTTGTAGTGCAGGCTCAGGAGTGCTTTTTGAATGAAGACACAAATTTCACGCTAAGGCATTATTTAGCTTGATACAAACTTGATTAGGCTTTAAGGGCGGTGATACAGACAGAGAGAAGGGGACTGTCTGAGAGGAAAAAAGAGAAATAAACAGCTTTGTGTCGCTGGCGGACAGATTAACTTGCTCGTCATGCTCCTTCTGGGAGAAACTGGAAAAACATACATAAAGCACAGGCAGTGAGCGCTCGGAGCGTGCCTCCTTGTTTGCTCTGTTATTCTCCACCAGCGTCGCAATCAAAAATGCTACAGTTCCATTTTGAAAACATACAATAAAACTAGTTGTTTAAGCTGTTTATGTTCTTTTATTAAGAAAAAAGATCCAGACTTATCAGTATTTTGTTATAAAAAGCAGAATAACCTTCCAGATAAAACTTCTCAATCAAAGGCAGGTGGTTGTCCAATGAAAGATAATAACCAAAAAATGTTACGTGTGTTTTAACACCAGCAGAGATGGATAACAAAGTTGTTTTCTAATGTCTCTAATCATCACAGAACAGAGATTTTATATTAATACTGACATCTTTTAAACATCAAAAAAGTTCAAAATGTTTCCTGCAGCAAAATCTGCTGGTGTAGGGAACAGATGATGGGAAAATTAGATAAATATTTACCATAAACTCTTATCAGAAAGTGGAATTTCTTTTTTAAATAAGTAAGCAAAAAATATATAAATAAATCACTACAAATAAAGATTGCATGCAGAGAGAAAGATTGCAGTTCGAACTTCAGTTCCGTTAATCTTAGTCGTTAAACCCTTGGGCAAGATGCTTAACCCACACTGCCTACTGATGGCGGTCAGGCATGATGGCGTCAGTGTACGAAGGCATCGCTTTTGCTGCTTGGTTGTGGCTACAACATAAAGGATGAATGACTGATTGTAGTGTAAAGCACTTTGGGATCCTTGGACTTTATAACGCACTATAAAACTACCAACCAGTTACCACATAATAGAAGATCTGCAATCAATTGCCGTTTTTAAAAAAATATATTTGCACAGTGCTGCAATCAGGGGTCACGTAAGCTTTCTATCTTTAAAGTAAAGAAAATGAATTTTTTTTAGACTTTATTTTTAATTATTTAAAAAGTTTTCTTTTAGAATAAAATATTCAATATATAAGTATTTTTCCACAGTTTTTTGAATTGTCTCCATAATTTTTTCTGCTCTGAATAAAATACTACCAAAACACTTCATACATTGAGACTGAAAGTAATAAAACATTTTTTGTACATCTCTAAGCTGTAAAAAGCTCAATTAGATGCTTGACATCAGGAGAATGAGTTCACTAATTCTTTACCTCTGCGTTTATCTACAGAATGTTGTTTTTTTTACACACAGAAAACACTAAACTTAATTTAAAGACACGGGTCAGGTCTTATTTTTCCCTGAAACAGTTTCTCCAACATCTTTTTCAGCGAGGAGCCTCCGTCTTTCTGTCTCTTGCTGTTTTACTCTTTCTCTTCTCTCCTGCTGCAGCTCGCTCCATTGTAGGGCTCCCAGCAGGGGGCTGTTGCCTTTTGACTGGAAGGTGAATGGAAAGGAGTTAGAAAAACCAACTGAAGACTCCAGCGCTGAAAGGAAACATCGGTGGGTCTATAGTGAGGCGCACTCTACAAAGAGCTGGGAGAGCGCTCGATAAAAAGCAGAAACACAACAGAAGCAGCTTGTTCTCCAGAAGGCTCCCTGCTCCGAGGACAATGAACATTAGTCTGGGTCTCAGGCTGGGTTCTGTGCTTTTTAGGGGGCTGGGTTTATGTTTAAAAATGTAAATGTATGCATTAATTAGAGGATCAGGAGGTTAAACCTCATAAAAATGGGCTGCACATCTAGAAATGTATGGTAAAACTAAAGTAATTCCAGTTTTTGTGAGCCTTCAGGTTGATTTTGTTTCTGGTAAAACAGTTCTGATGATTTTGGAAATTGCTTTATCTTTGTATCACGCAGAAAAACCAAGCGAATGGCAAATTTTCTGTTTTTATGGCCACAATCACTAGCTTTTTAGTTAAAGTTTCATTTCAAAGAGCTTTTACAAGGCTGGCAGGTTATGTGAGGGACAGACCCACAGGATAACAGATACTCTACTGTAGCTAACATGCAGACAGTTCTTTACCATACGTCACATATACTAAAAGTATTGATGATCTGTGCTGATATTGTATCACTTCAATATTTGTAAGAGTAAATACTCAAAGCTGAAAAATTTGTATTATATTGGAGGAAAAAACAGATGTATCAGGAACCCACAAGTTGTAATCAATAATGAATCTATTTCAGGATTTAGTATTCTTCATCAACAGGGGTTACTAATAAATCTGTTTGGGTATGTATATTTAGGAAATATAAAAAAGTGGTTTTCCAAAATAAAGTTTAAATGCACAATGCTTTTTTTTTTTTCCTATCAAGCAATTTGTCCAAAAACATTGCTGAAACAGAGACTTTTGACCTGGACTGAAGCTCAAACTCAAGAGGTTAGATAAGGTCAGAACAGGAGACAAAAAGCTCCATCTTAGACACACACACACACACACACATCTACACACAGATTCCCTTTTCCCAAAAGTCCTCCTTTCATCAACATCAGTGCGTGGCACATAGAGAGGAAGGGGAGCACAGTAAATTCATTATGCATCAGCCAGGTGTGCAAAAGGGAACTGCTAATTGCCCCCTCCACTAATGTTTAATGTACAGAATATGATGGGGCAGGAGAAATGGAAGAGGAGAGGAAGTTAGAAAGATCAGGGTGAATTAAAGAACTAAGAAGTAGATGGGGTCAGAACAAATGATTCACATTCAAACATAGTGACAGATATTAACACACCCTATCAACATCCATCATCTAAGAGTAAAAAGCAAATCTTCATCTTCCAAAGGTGACAAATAGGAAGAAAAGGATCCTTTCAGAATCTCCAACAAGATTCATAATATTCAGCCTCCTATTTTCTAACATCAACTTTCTATCTCTGGTTTATTTTGTGGCGCTAGCCAGGTTTTCACGATGAAGATATATGTATCACCATATATCAATTGACAATTTTAACTTAAAAAGTATATCTGCATCTGCTTATACAACAGAAAAATCGTTTAACTAACAAAACAGAGCAACAATATAACTAACATAAAATAAAAACGACTAAGACTTTATAAAATCATTTCAATTTCTTTCCGCGTTTAGATCATCGATGTAAAAAAGTTACATTTGTGATGGACTCTAATACACATAAATTATTGTGTTCCTAAAGTTCAACCAGAATCATCATACTCTCCATCAGACCACGCTCAGAGAGATGCAGTTTGTGTGTATTTCAGTGCGTTTATCTCAAGGTATGGTGATGATGGTAGTGGTGAGGAGGACAACAGGAGACAGGGATGGTGTTCAGGTCCAGTGAGTTTGCTGCTGACAGGAAAGGCTAGCTAAGCCGCTAGGATGGCATCGCCCCGGTCTGCTTCTCCCACACACATGCACCTGCACAACAACCGGCCGGCTGCTGATAAGGAGATGCGGCTGGCAAATTCACATCACGCTGAGGGAAAAACACTAGAAGCTAAGTAGAAGCTTTGACCACCTTTTCATGCTTTAAACTACATCTAGTTCTGGTTCATCCGAAGGTAAAACCATCAAAGATCCCACCTTCAAATCATTCCAGTTGATAAAAATCAAAAGGGCTTCATATTTACTCTGACTAGTGTCATCTTTATATACCTGAGCCTAATTGCTGTTTAATTATTTGTATCTAGAGCTATCATCTCTTTCTTTTCTCCAGATTCAGCAAAGACTGGGAAAAATGTGTTTAGGAGACTCAAGGTATGTCTTTCAAATGAAAAAAAACCCAAAAACTAAGAAGCATGGCGGTTGCCAGATAATGCTTTGGAGCTGGTTTAGCTGCCAGAGGTAGAGGCGAGTCGTCCAAAAAGAAAAAGGTAATGAGAAAGGAAGATAAGCAATATTCTTCAACTTTAAGCTCCAACTGAGAGCAAATGATTGGAATATGAACACGGTTTGGTGCTTTAACTAAGACTTGGACTTAGGCAAACTTTATTGTGGTTTTGTACACAGAGTGTAAAATTTCCATCAGTGCAGTTCTCAAGACATTTCCATTTCTAAAGTGCAGCAGTGATAAAATGTAAACATGGTGATCAAATGTAAACAATGTAAAAAATGCTTTATGATTTACAGTTTTTCCAACATTCAACTACAGGACAACGATCTAAAACTCACATTATATTGGGTTTGAGAATGGATAAAACAGGCAGCCAAAACGGCCTCCCTAAATTCCACCTTTAAAACAAAAAAACTACTCTTCAACAAACTGCAACAATTCTACCAAGAAAAGTGGACAAACACCTAGTGGCTTGTTGATGACAAAGGGAAATAAGCATAATAATAATAATAATGGGTGTATGTATTTATGAGCCTTTATTTTTACCCCCCAAAAGGAACAATTCAAGTAATTAAGTAAGTAATCAAGAGCTGAAGTCTGATATAAAATCTTACTGGTTAATTTACAAAAAGGTTTTATAAGATTGAAAACTGTTCCTGATGCTGGTAAAGGTCAATGTTAGACTAGACTCTAGAGCTTTGTATTTCTGAATAATATTTAGAATCCATTCGGGATCAGGTACAAAAAGAAAATGAGAGTGATTACTTCCAATATTAGCGCATGCACTTTGTTTTCTTCACAGAGTGACAGAAGGCCTAATCTACTTAGGTATGTGTTACTCTCCAAGCTTTCTATTGTTGAGTAATTTGGTTGTAATTGAGCGCTGATCCACATGAGTCCATTACATTCAATTCATGGTACCGCTGGGCACCGCCAATCACCGATTACATTAGTCTGTTTTGTCCCGTTTATCAAAGAAAAATAGCAAAAACTCAAACCCACCCCCTGCTGAGGAGTCAATGGAAATTCTAACAAAGCTTTCAGAGAGCCATTTAATGGTTGAGCAAGCCTTAATGCAAAGCCACTGCAGGCTTTTCATACAGGAGCGACACAACGTGGCTGCACGTGCACCAATCGCAAACCCAATCTAAAGCTGTGCAAACACTAATGAGATGATTCACAGGACACACAAAGCAGCACACAGCTTTCACAGAGCTGGTAAAATTCAGCCATACCTGAGAAACACTGCAGCCTTCATGTAATCATAGCCACATGTTAGAGGTTAGGGTTTTATAAGAGCAGGTCGTCCTGTGAAAGAGTCTGTGCTCTGCCAAAGGGTGACACTAAAGACCCCGCTAATGGCAAATCCAGATGGAAGGAGAAAGACAAACAGACAGGGGATCTGTCTCCAACGCAATCGTTGGGTGACCTAATGCAAAGGCTTTACAGTAAAACAAGAACCGTGCAACATCTTTCCAAGCAGAACTAAGGCCCCTAGCTGGGTTTGGGTGTATCCAACAAACTTCTTGGTCAGCTGGGGGTCCTGTTTGGAAGAAGCAGCAGCAAAATCAACAATATTTGAAACCTACTCCCGGAGTGGGAACGTCTGAAGCCAACTCCACTAAGAACCCACTTGGAAAGCACTGTCAGTATTACTTGAGCCATGATGCTCCCAGCTTTTAGATGGTCATCCACAATCTTCTTACAACTTTCGCTGCTTTTCTACTCGCTCAGTCAGTCAGTCATTGTCCAAGTTTAGGTTTGTCTTCTTTAGTTTAGTTTTGTCTTCAATTTAATGTTTCGTTTTCAATAACTCAGTGCAAAATATATATATATATATATATATATATATATATATATACTCTTTACCCTGTATATAGCTAGCTCTTAGTTATAGAAAACCTATTTATTGTGTAGGAATAAGATCTTAGCTGTGTTACACTGGCAGCCAAGTAATCAACATTTCGTTGTCAAGATTCACCTTGTGTTTTTTTGTGTAATGACAATAAAGGGAGTCTAAGTCTCTAACTTTGTTCAAGTCCTTTAACTTTGACACACAATTGATTCATGGGTAAAAAAGTAGGATCTTTTTGTGTTTTCATTCTGTTCACTACAGACCAGTCAGATACTGCTTGCATGCGAAAAATAGTTTTTAATTAACAATTTTCTGTTATTGCACAATATGCAGTCAAAAATTTATACTAAATTAGATTTTTTATTTGTTTATACTAAATAAAAAGAACAAGTAAAATCGATAAAAAGAACTAAAAAGTCCAAAGAAGAATTTTGAAAGTCCATAAAATTGTGGATTAAAATCCCTTTGAAAGATAACATGAGTGTCTATCAAGAAATTTAAATTAATAAAGAATACTTTATTGGTTGTACTGTGTCCACTCAGTCCACACTGCAACTAATACTGACATAGACTGATGGGGGATATATTTTTTGAATTTTTTTCAACAAAAATACAATTTTGAGTTTCATCCCTTTCCTAAATCTCAGAGATGGAAGCTGACCTTTCAAGTGGACTAAATACTTTATCGGTATACTATTACAGATAATGTAATAGCTACCTACGAGAATTGATCAGATTAACAACTATAGGTTTGACTGTGAAGAAAAAGCCTTGAAGATCCTGATGCATTCAGGGTGCATTGCCTAAATTGAAAAAGTGACACTCTTGAACCTGTGAAACCTTTTGGTATATTAAGATACACTTAGGATATTTGGTTTATTTTTTGCCCATATACTAATACAAAATCTACTATTTAACTATATATATATATATATATATATTAAGATACACTTAGGATATTTGGTTTATTTTTTGCCCATATACTAATACAAAATCTACTATTTAACTATATATATATATATATATATATATATATATATATATATATATATATATAAACTTATTTTTAACGACCGTTTACTTTTGTTTTGATAGGAATTAATATTCAGTCCAGAAACGTTGATTAGATAATCTATTCTTAATTTAAGTGAACAGTTAATGATTCACAGGTCTGGCAAACAAAGTGAAACTAACTCAGACACTTGATGAAGGCAAAGGATCATGATGATGTAATTCAACTGAGGATTTTATTTGCACTCATCAGTAAAACACTGAACTGTATCCATGTAAGGATGGGACAAAAGAAATATAAAGCAGAAGAATCAGAAAGGAGGAGATAGAGTGGAATGATGTCATCGACCCGGATCCCTAAAGCAGCAAATCCAACCTCCACAGAGCTCATTTGGCTCCGTCGGCTCCAAACAAACAGTGGAAAACAAAGCAAAGAATGCTGAAAAAGTGAGCGCTCCGCTACGCTCTTCCCGCCCTCCTCCATCTCCCTGTCACATGTGCTCAGCTCCCGTTTAATGTCCTGCAAATGAAGCGGATTTATTAATGTGTAATTAAGTAATAATCATCACTACATAATGCATGAGAGACTCCAGGGGCTGAGGGCTGAGAGGGAGAGAGAGATAGCAGACACAGAATGAGATTTCTGCCTTCCTCGCTTCACTAAAGACACACATTAAAAACGGATTAATCCACTGAAATAATATTTTGATAAGAGGGAAGCAGAGCTCGCTTTCGTTTCTTCCTCAGGCTCATGCCTGCTTTTTTTTTTAACCCAGGAGCTCGTTTCATGGCACCATCATCGCACCATTAGTCCATGTTCAATTTACAGACGGCAATTAGTCAGGTCCCGTCCCTGCTAACAGGGTCTAATCGCTGCAGAGGCTCGACCGTTTCACTAAATCCTTCAAAACCAACACGTTTTGAAGGAGGATCTCTGCTCATCAAGGCAGCAATGAGGATGATTTTAAACATAAGGAAAAATATCTTCAAGCAAAAATCTGTTTACTTTGACATAAAAGAGATGTAAAGGCAGAAGAAGTTGTATACTGTTATATAAATATAAAACAATATAAAACACGGAAGTTTGACAATGAAATCAGTAAAAAACACTAATGTTGCTGACTTAGTAAGGACTTAAAATGCACTGCCTCATTATTTCCATTCTGTTAGAAGATCCGTTTACAGCAATTGCTTAAGAAAACGCACATGAACCTCATCTATTTCTGTTAGACCTTTTTAAAACAATAATTATTAATTGTCTGCATTTCTATAGATGCTGTGTGACAGATTTAAAGATCTCCAATAAATTCACCAAGGTCCTAGCCTCTCAGCCTTGCAGGAACAAATGTCATCCGATATATACTGGAAGGCTTTACAAACCTAATCCTGCCATGGATTCCTTTGAGCAGTTGCTTAACACTTAATTTTCAAAATGTGAACATAATAACCAGGATAAGACCGGAAGGAGATATAAAACATTTTTTCTATTTGCGTTATTCTTTTTTTAACATAAATTTCTGCTAAATCAATGCCTGAAAAGACATGAGAGGCAAATATCAGATGAGAGCTATTTGATCACCTGAGAGGTTAAGTTTTAAAAGAGCATTCCTTTGCATTAGGGCTGCAACTAACAATTATTTTGCCAATCAATAAATCTGTTCATTGTTTTTCTCAATTCATCGATTAATAATCAGATAGCCAAAGCTTCCTTATAGAAGATTATTTACTAAATTAAACCAGGTGAAACTAAAACGTTTCCACTTGAGGAGTTCTGGATAGAGCATATGGACAGTTTACGATTTTGATATAATTACAGCATTCAGTGGGTTGCTATGTCAGCTAAAAGCATATTTTACCGTCTCTATACTCCACTTAATCAATTAATTGATTCCTAAATTAGATGACAATTTTTTCCATAATCACGATTAATCCTAAGAATTGTTTCAGCCCTACTTTGCACAATTATAGATATAGATTTAGCCCCCAAATAAGAAAAAAAACTGTGTATACTGACAGGGTGTGAAAAATGATCAATGATTACAAAGAGCAGATATATGTTTAAACTGAAAAATACAAGATTTAATATACATTCATATAGTTCCAGAAAGAAAATTAATAGTTCTGATCATAAACATCCCCTCAGTTTTCCCCTTTTTGATTTGCCATTTCTAACCAACATACAGCAATTTATAACTGGATACAGTTTGGCTTTCTTCCTTAGACACTAAACACAGTGTGACAGTGATCACTGAGTTAGGAACTGATTTTTAGTTGAATTGCCTACATGAATGAACCTGTTAGAGCTGCCCAACATAAAATGCATATCGATATTTCCTCTATCATTAGTCCAAAGGACCATCCCAAAGCTATATTCATTAAATTATCACGTTTTGAGTCTTCTGCACGAGTGCATTAAATCCAACCAGTTAGATGAACATCTCAGCTCTCACTGCCTCTTAAAGAAGTTGTTTGGAGATGCACTAATCAGGCTTAAAGAAGGCCAATACCAGCTTTTAATCTGATTTCTGAACTGCCAATCAGATTTTTATCACGGTTTATGTAACATTAAAGAAGGCAGTGTGCTACAGGTTCCCTTAACAAGGTACTGGGTTTTAATTAATTAAGATAATCAAATGAGATCAAATCTATTCATAAAGAACATTTAAGATGAACACCCACTGGCCAATGTGCTGCACATGAAAACATAAGAAAAATAAAAGATTGCTTTTATTTATTTTTCAAACATCTGCCCCATATAAACACCAGATTTAAGCATTCATGAATTTGACAAGTAGAGAAACCAGTTTCAGTTTTTTTATTGTTTGACCAGTTTGACCCTTCAAAGCCAATCAAGGGACAACTGACCAACTCCAAATTCTTGGTAACTGACTGATGCATTTATAATTAATATAAATCTAAAGCTCTTTACAGTCATGCCCTGCTCGCTAATGGGCTATTCCACCAGCTGGGTGGGCTTTCGCTGACAGCTTTCAAAACTCTGATCAAAGATGCACGGAGCAGCAGTTATGCTTTCCACTGAAGATTAAAATATATGTTAAAGGAGTTTAAAAACATAAAGGAAACAGAGGTGGTTATTTAGGAATCAAACAGTAACATTTCATGTTTTTTTTTACCTATTATATGGATCGACTATCTGTTGTAAAACTTATCAAACTCAGAAAGAAACAAAGCTGATGATTGAGAAGAGAATGCACCCAAAGAGATGGACTTAGTTTTGATGCATTTAAGTTAAGCCATTTCAATGTTTAAGTACTGGATCAACCGATGAAGATTTTTGATCATGCATTTCCAGACTGCAGCATCTTAGCAGAGTTTAGCTAAAAATAATGAATCAACAAAGACTGGAAGGCTCAAGGCGGGTTGTGAATTCAATGTTGGTAAACCAGAAGAAATATCTTCATTTTCATATTTACCCTAATTGCATGTTTTCATATCATTTTACAGGCTTGGATTCACATTTGCAAGCTTTTGATTATTTATAGTTTTCCACTTCATAAGTATTGTGATTGTTATAAAAACGAAAACTATCCTAGAACAAATCACCTCTTATGTGAAAACGCTGGAAAGTAGAAGTTTGTAAGAGATGAATATCATTGCCTGAGCGTCTTAATGCAGACAGCTATTCTATGCAGCTTTAAGGAAGGGCAGTTAAGAGAAAACAATAAATATAAACACCAAAAAAAGACAGAATTTGATAACATCTGAGCTAGAAGCCAGAATGATGTATGATCAAGCCGTTCCGGAGCGGGTCATTGTGATTCGGTCCAGACCTGCAGCAGCAGAGATGGAGGAATTGGGACTCAGCGGCTCTCTGTAGCTGTTTTCCTGCACGCGGCTGGATGGACGCTAAGCCAGGTCAGAGTTCGGTAAGCAGGTGAAAGACAGGAGAACACGAAAACACAGATAATCCCCCGGTGATGCTCACCTCAGCCTGGCCTCTCACCTGCTACACCCCCCATACTGTTTACCCTTCACCCCCTCCCCTAGTTTCCCCCTTCAAGCGCCCCCCTCCCATGCAGGCCGTGCCAAGCTGTCAGAGGAGCAAGGTGTGGATGGGAGATAGGAAACACACACAGGAGTATACATAACACATGGCGCTTAAAGACAAGGCAACAAGGGCTGTATTTGCAGAAAAATCAGAGAGAGAGAGAGAGAAAGAGAGTGGTGGTCGTCTGCATCGGCTTTGCATCGCTTCGCTTCGCTCCGCTGCCTCACTGAAGCTAAGCTCCCGTTATCCAGGCTGCTGAGACCCGCCGGCCTCAAAGACGAGATCCCACTTCCAACAACATGAGCTCAGACAAACACACACAGAACGCAGATGGATCCAACGATCCTGACGGGACGCAACAATAATCTTCGTCCTTTCTTCCACGTTATGGTCAGGGAGCAATGCAGGGGAAAGATCTTATGTTTTCAAGATCTGAGTAGGACTTGTTGGTTGATGCAGTCACCCATTTAGAGCCAAACATGACTTTTTTTTTTTTAAATAAGCTATTTTGGTCTGAAGAAACTTTCAGTATTTCATTTGTGTTACAGAAATCTTCACCCATGTTTAACCTGTTCAGCACAGCTAAATATGGGGTTTGAGCTTCCTGAGTTACAATGTTCACACGCTGATAAAGGATGCAGCTAATATTCTGCATTTTTAGACCAGAACCAGGTCTGTACTGTGGAAATGAGCTTCACTTTTTCACAGCTTTGCTATAGAGATTCCTGAGGCGGCTGTGGGAAGTGAAAACTGTCACTGCCAATCAAATCTTCTTCCCTATGAGAGCTAAAAGAAAAACAATTTTAAACAGTTTGCCTGAACACTCAGCCTGCAGTAGAAAGCCCTAAAAAACCACAAACCAATCCCCAAGGGAGCGCATTGACACATTCTGTCAGAGATTCCTGCACAGCACACACAGCCTCCCTTCTAATGTGGACTAAATTAATGGCGTCTTGCCTCATAGTGGAGGATTAAAACCACCAGACATCACAGTTCTGGTCCAACAGCCATGAGTTACAATTAATGCCAGAAACGATTCAGGCACAGCAAAGGGAAAAAGCGAAGCCTGGATGGTTTAAGGAAATGGGGAAAGAAGGAGGGGGGGTGTTGGTGACCACATGGTTGGACAGTCCCGTCGCCCATCTGGGTCTCATAAAGGAAACAGCCAGGCCAAGGACACCACATGCCCCCCTTCTACCCCGCCCCTGCATGATGTCCACTCACCCATGCACTGCAATGAACTACACTTTATGAAGATGGAGCAAAAAAAAAAATCATGCTTCATTAAGCAACACTAAAAACTTATTTTTGCAACAAAAAACACTAAAATTATTGTTGTTTATTTAATAAATATGAACCCACACCTTGCACTGGTTAAAAATATAAGTAATTGGACTAAAATAAGATGCAAAACCTACAAACTGCAAAACATTTTATATTTTAATCATGAAACATCAGTAAGATTAAAATGGGACTAAATTTACAGTCTAAATTAGACTGCAGAAATCAAACTCATTCATTGAACCACAAGTTTGTGAAAAAAAAAAGAAAAAGCTCACAGCACGCTGACAGAACAATGATCCACCCGTGTTAACAGATTAAAAAAACTATTTTCCACTCAGTCAAGTACACGGAGTAGAAAAAACACAAGTTGTTTTTTTATTTTATTTTCTTGGTGGCTGTAGAGGTTCACATAACCTGCTTACAGCCCGTTGGGGGGATATTAACTTCAATTAAATTAAGAAACAAGGCTAAGGCGGCAGGATTCCCAGTCTGCTACCAAAGCAGGACTTTCTTACCTTTAACTGAACGCGGCTTGGCCTGTTTCCGTCTGGACATCTCCGCTCTGCTCTCTGAAACCTTGCTTTTCTCTAACTGCTCTCGTTCCGCTTCGTGTTTCAGCTTCCCATGCAGGCGGCGGAGCAGCCGGGCTGTCCGCTCCTCTTCTTCACCTCCACCTCCTCTCCGCCTGTTGCAATGCGGCAGCGTCGCTCTCCGGCGTCAGTCCGGCCAGTAGCAGCCCGACGCACCGCGAACGGACGGCAGGCAGATGCTGCTGTTTCCTCCTTCAAAGGAAGGAATTAAATAAAAATAAAAAAGGTTGGCGCAACCTGTAGGATAAGCGGACAAAACTTCCTTATTCGCCGCGACTCAGACAGCCTTTTTGGGTTTGTTTCGGCTGTTTCTCCGCTGTCGCGCGGCACGCGTTCCGCCTTCTCCAATCTCTTCCAGCGCTCGCGGACGGACCTGTGCGCGAGCTGCCACCCACGCGCGCGGCAAATCAAACACCTGGGCAGGACCTCCACGCGCTGTGGTAGAGAGAAGTGACAGCCACAGTCCCCGCAGAGAGTGGGGTTGTTGTTTTGTTCTTTTTTGGGGGGATTTTCTAAAATAATTGGCTATCGAATGACGCGCGCTCCTCTCCTCTTCCTCTGAGCTCCTTTAGTTTACTGTTTCAACCTGCTCTGGTTCTCTTTAACCCCCCTCCAAGAGACGAACCGGACAGCCTCCTGCGTTCCGTCCCTTAATTCTACTCTAGGTGGTGTGGATCTGTGGACAGTGCGCTCCTTCTCCCTGTTTCTCCACCCAGAGGGGAAAGCTGCTTTTACAACCCACGTTTTCTGTTTGTTAATATTTCCTACAGCGGCACTAATAAACAGCAGCCTAACCCTGCGCTAGCCTCTGTCTCCCTGCTTTTTCTTTGTCCTGACTCTGGCTACCAGCCTCCCTCCTCCTCCTCTGCCTGCCTCTGCTGGCGGGGCTGCGGCGCAGACACACATAATAAAGCCAAGGCAGGCAGTGCTTGGCTGGAAATGTAGCCGCGTCCCAGCAGGGGGATGTGAGAGAAGGGTCCCGGCGGGGGAGCGCTCTGATCCCGCAGGGAGCAGCTCGGCACAGCCCGGGTTGGCTGAGGCAGAGAGGCAGGAGAGAGAGTGAGATGGGCAGAGGGAGGGAGAGAGGGGAGGAGAGTTATGCAACAGCGGCGAGCTGTGGCTGAATGGCGCAACTGCAACGGGGAGTGGAACTGAGGGAGAGAGTGGACTCAACTGAGGTCATCGGCAGAAAGGTGACTATCAGTAAAGAACAGTGTGGGCAATTCTCATAGAAATAACAACAAAAAAAAAGAGAAAAACAGATGCTCCATTTCAGACTCTGCTAGTCTCTGTTAATTCAATAAAATTGAAATAGCTTCATACAAAGAGGAATTAAATGTAAGGGACTTCTTCAACAGGTAGAAGCTGTCTTACAGCAAATCTGAAGAAACAGAAAGAGCTCATGTATGTCAATCAGTTTAATAGGATGCTCAGGGTTTTTCCATAATGGTAATTTTGTGAATAATTATTGTTTGTAAAAACCATTTCCAGAGGTTTTAGAGGAATTCCCAGGACAGAGTCAGCCTTCTTGATCAGCTGGTTGAGCTTCTTTAAGTCATTTGCTCTGATGCTGTTTCCCAGCAGGCGATGGCAGAAGAGATCACACTCTCCACAACAGACTTACAGAAGATATGCAGCATCTCGCTGCAAACACCGAAGGATCTAATCTTCCTCGAGAAGTATGTTGTCCCTTCTTGTAAACGGCTCCACACTATAGTCTTCAGTCGAGTTGCTCAGATAAACCCTGAGGTATATACTACTCCACCACCTCCACTTCTCGTCCCTCAATGGTAATTGTGTTCAATAAAGTTGTAGTTTCTTCTGAAATATAATAATCTCCTTTTTTACTCACATTTTGGGTCAGATGATTGTTTCCACACCATGCCACAAAGCAGTCCACCACCTCCCTTTACTCTTCAATTTCTGATGCATCCAACCACTGTAGTTATCTGAGTATTTCTGCAGATGACAGAAATACTTCTTGTACTAGAAGTCAGAGGTCTTGATCAGCTGCAGCAACTCAAGATCATACCACTGCTCCTTCAGGCTTGTAGGCACTTTGCATGATGGATGCATCACTTAAGCCATATCCCGTCTTACCCTGATGCACCCATCACTCTGGAACAGGCTAAATCTGGACCCATCATACTACATGGCCTTCCTCTATTGATCTCAAGTTTAATCTTTATGCTCCCTTAAGCTTTTACCCTGATTAGCCTCACTGATCACTAGTTTTCTTAAAGCTGCACAGTAGTTTAGGCCCAATCACTTGATCTCCCTTCACATTTAGTGTTTTTTTTTATTGAACATAGCAACAGTTTCTGATGTGTTTTAGGATTCCAATGTCTATGAGGGGGAGATTTCCAGTGGACGGCAGGCAAGAGGATGGTTCACCCTCCATACGAGGACAAGACAAAGACACAACGGACAAACGATGATACTGACTTACACCTAAGGATATTGTAGAGGTACCAAGCTAGCAGTAATGTTATTGGACTCCAGGAGAAAGCCAGAGTATCTGAAGTATCCCCTGTGAGTTGTTCCTTCCAATACGCAATCCCACAATTCTCTCTTCTGAAACAGACAAACATGTTTGCCACATCTTCTGACACAAAGCTATGTTTACTTGATTTCTGATGGTTGAATAGTAATTCTCCATGCATTGATTATGCAATAGGAAATACTTCAGTTTGAATATTGAAAACACTTAAAAGAGAGCAAATAGATTTCATCTTTATTGGCCTCTACCTTCCATAAAGTTTCATTATATCTCATGAAGCACCTGAGAAGCATTTGGTACACTAACTCCTGCATTTGTGAAAGTTTGTTTTTATACAGTGCTGATGCTTATTAAACATGTTCTGCTCTTAACATAAGAACCATTAACTTACAATCCAGTGATGAACACAGAAGAGCATAGCCCTTTGTGTAACAGGGATGTAACCTCAGAGGTTTAAAATCTGTTGACATTTTCTTTAAAAAACCCTCTCTGCATCCTCTGCCGGCCTTAGCTCTTCAGCTTTAGGGGTGCTGTGCCCCTTCTGAGAGCTGCTTTCACAGTGAAGCCACAGTGAACAGAAAGCATCTGACTCACTGTATACACATAATTCAATTAGCCACACATGTGTGTGCATTTATGTCGACATGGCTGTGTGTGCCTGCATCTCCTTTGAAGCCTCTTTATTCCCAGTAAGCAAAGAGGGGACACGTCTGTGGACAATATAAAGCAAACAAAGAGGTAGAAATGAAAATCACTGGGTGCTTTGTTCTCATCTCTCTGCTCCAACCGAGCGCTCTCTGACCGCAGCTGAGCTTTTCCATGTTCCCTCACTTTCCCTCTCGCGTCTCTCACTCTGGTTGTCATGGATAGCCGAGCAACGTGGAGCTCCCAGTGCTGACCAGCGGGGCCGCAGATTGAGCCTCCCTGCCCCCCTACCACACCCCGTCCCCCTGTGGAGAGACAGAGAAGCCTTTAAGATCGGCCCCCTGCTGGAGTTCCCGAAGGTGGGAGGAGGGGGTACTTCTTTTCTCTCAACTCTCCATCCCCTCTCTTGTCTCACCCTCAAACCTTCACCCTTCCTTCCAAATGAAATGAGTCCACGCCAGGAGAACCAATGCGTGCATGTGTTTATGTGTGTGTGTGAAGCTCCCCCTGTATGCTGCCACTGACATGGAGGGCCAGAAGCCCTCACTCAGTGGTTGGTCCTCCCTCCACCTCCGGCACCCCTCCTCATTTGTGCCTAGAAATACAAAGAGCAGGGAAAAAAAGCCCACATTACAAGCTCCTTAAGGGTCAAGGACAGGCCCCAGTCTGAATGGCTTCTAAGGGTCTTATTGTTGAATCACATAGCCAGCGATTACACCCTCTGTCATCTCCACCCAGATTTGGCTTTCTAATACACACAACAAGAGAACATCAAGTAGCAGCTTCTGAATAAGTCGGCCAACAGACATGCAGCGGGAATTGATACAGACAGGACATCAATGGAATAAACCAGCAGCAGATGTAGCTTTATGGCTCAAAAATGGGGATTTGGCTCAAAGATTTCATACCTTAACAGGAAAGAGACAGAAAACAAGGAACCAGACGGGATTTCATGAAGATCTTTATGATCCAACACTTTCACCTTAAATCAAAGCTGCTGCTTACTGTAAACTAACTTAATGTTACATTCAATTTCAAACCTACATAAGTTATTTTCAGGCTTTACATAAATACTTTTTATTCAGTTCTATACAGACTCTAGTTTTTCTGCATAGACACAAGATTGACAAACAAAGCCTTGCTCATTGGAACAAACACCGCCTGCTGCATCTTTAAAAACTTTGACTCTTTAGTATATCTTATTATTTAAGAGGTAAAACAGCAAGGCAACATTATCCTTCCTAGCATAGTTTGAGGATTTCAATTGTGACCAATTGTGTAAGATAATAATCTGTAAATCAATTTCATTTTTAAGACTAATTTTAAAAAGCCAGGCTTGAGCAAAAAAGGGAGCGGGGTGGGTAAAACAAATAAACATAGTCTCTTATAGACATTTCTAAAATCTATAATTGATCTCAATTCAGCTGATTTATATAGCTCCAATTCACAACACATGTCATCCTAAAGCACTTTACAATTCAACCAGATCATACAGTCCGAATACAAACAGATTCAAAGTTTTCTATCCAAGGAAAACCAGTTGATTGCATCGACTTATTGACTCTACAGCAATCCCTCACACCAACAATGCTTGTAGTGACAGTGGAGAGGAAAATCTCCCTTTTAACAGAAAGAAACCTTAAGCAGAACCAGGCTCAATGTGAGCGGTCATCTGCTGAGGCCGACTGGGTTTCAAGGAGACAGAAGCAGACATAGAAAAAGAAGCAGATATACAAAAGGCAACTGTCAACCAGCTCCACAGGCGGCCCTGCCCTCCCTTAAGCTACAAACAAGCCACATATTTCTGAGTTATCACTCAATATTAGGACACGGGATCCAGAATTCAGAAGAGTGGTTCAGGAGCTCTGGGTGTTGAGCTCATTAGCCCCTGAAGTAAATTTTACAGTGACCAATAGATCCTACAAACCTGTCTGAAATTACTGGGCTTAATTTCTTCTCTAACCTACATTTGAAAAAAAGTTCAACTTCAAAACATCTTTTCAGAGTGGCCCGACATGCAGACACGACCAGACAGAGGGACAGATGCTCAGTGTGTTAACACAAACCTGAATGCTCCATGGCAGCAAACCACCAAAACTCCTGCTTCTGCAGCGGTTCTTCTTGTCTGATCCGAATCAGACAATCAGGTTCTTTACTTATCAGCACCTGAATGTCGACTTAAAGGTATAGTGGAGGATGTTCTTTTTCCGAGTGGATCATCAAAATAAGTGGTCCTCCTAATTGTCAGTCATTCTGGTGATATGTTTACATAAGTCCGTCCTATGTGCTTGTTCTCGGTTAGCAATCTTTTTCTGCGCATGCACACTTTTATGTGGTGAGCTACAGTTTCAGCCAGTAATTGAAGCTCGGCTTTCTCACGCGGTTCTTTGAAAATGGCTGAGGGTCGTAAGAGAAAAAGTGTCTATTAAATGTATGTGTTGGGATCTGGAGGTCTGTCCACTTTCTCCACCAGAGGGCGTACGAGATCTCCTGGAGCCGGAGCTGATTGCAACCACCTGTCACTCATCTGCTCATCAGGAGATCTGTATTTAAGGAGGCAGAGGACTTCTCTCCAGTGCCAGAGTGTTTGCCAGTAACGGTTAGCAAGCCTGAGCCAACCAGCCTGTCTGAACCTCTGACTCCCTGAAAACCTGAACTTGAACCTGATCTGTTTTCTCCTCTCTGCTTCCTAGATTGAATCTGCCAGAAACCTGAAACCCTGAAGAGTTTCTCTGCCGGTGATCTGCCTGTTCGTTCTCAGAAGAACTCTGGAGAACAATTCCTGTCTAAGACCTGCCTGCCCACTCTCAGAAGATACTGGAAGGAAACTCAAATCTGTTATCTGCCTGCACT
This sequence comes from Cyprinodon variegatus, assembly GCF_000732505.1. Classification (NCBI taxonomy): domain Eukaryota; kingdom Metazoa; phylum Chordata; class Actinopteri; order Cyprinodontiformes; family Cyprinodontidae; genus Cyprinodon; species Cyprinodon variegatus. The sequence continues at coordinate 292,401 of NW_015151312.1, read as the reverse complement.
CAAATTAAGCTCTGCCTCCGCCTAGCCCTCAGCCTGCCGACAGCCTCTGGACCCTCAAGGTTCCCCCCCCCCCCCCCTGCTGTTCAGTTCAACTACAGAACAGGTACAGCCCTGCACACTCGATTCCTGCTAAATACCTGGACCTTCACTAACTCCTCTGTCCCCCTCTGCAGTGATCCTACTCGTGACCAGTCCTGGATCTGATTAATCTGTGAGCTTTTCAGAACCCACTCGTGACCAGACGAGTTCCCCTCTGGATCAGTCCTTTATTGTGTACAAATCTTCTTAATAACCCTTTGAACTTTTCTCCTGCCTCTGAGTGTTCTGCATGTGGGTTAGACACGTTAAACCAAACATGACAGTATGAGAAGAAGAGAAAGGCCTCAGAAGAGACAAACAAGACCAGAGTGTTTTTAAGAGATACTTTCATTCGATGGCATACACTGAAAGCACCGGTCGGGCTTCCCACTGATGCCAGCAAGTTTCTACTTAACAGATAAAGTTTTTCATGCTATTTGGAGTAATCCATTTCACACTACTGCTGGTAAAAGTTATCTACCTCTATATTGTAACTTTCCATGGAAGATAAGTTTATTGATTGTGTAATTTGCATCATTAGTAGTTATACTGTGGCCACAAATCCTTATTTACCCTGCAAACATGTCCAAATTTCCACTGCAGCACACACACACATACAAGCAAGTCAGCATTTTTTTATGTCTTATTTGCATGGAAACTTTTTATATATAAACATGGGTAAGATGAGATCCATCCCGGCGACCGTCTTATCAACTCCTTGAGGAGAAATGACCTTGTGCATGCTTACACGTGTTTAACAGGTGTTCCCTCTCGGTAGAGGGTAAAAGGTTGTGCATGGGCATATTTCAAAATTGGAGAGGGCAGGTCTTTTTTAAAAAATACTCCACCATACCTTTAAGAATCAGCAGGATGCACTTAGTGTCTCCTCAATAGTTTTACTTTTTTGTTGTTTTTATTTTTTTTTATCTTAAAACAAGATTCTCAAAATTTTAGATTCTGAAGAACAAATCCTTGCTCCCATGTTCTTAGCTGTAAAAGCCTTTATAGGAAAGTATATCTTCTGTTTGCCAGGACTGCAAAGGTAACGCATTACAAATGAAATCTAGTTAATTGCTGAATACATAGGAAATCTATGAAAAGTAATTATATTTTTTAACATCTACATAAACTGGATAAATAAATCTGTAAATAATTTAGCAATTTTAACAACAAGTCATTAGAAATAAGCGCTATGTAAATAAATATTTGTATCATTAATCTGAGAAAAAAAAAAGGACCAGCATAAAATTGCAACTATTTGTATTAATTGATGAAGAATGTAAAGACAATGATTTGAAATGGGATGGAGGTTAAATTTTTTATCACAGGAATTAGGGCTGCTATAGTCATTTTATAAAATCTCATCCCTCCCTCCATGCACCATTCCATACAAAAAGTCCAAACACCCTGGATTATCACAGCTCACACCGACGTAAAAACGACAACACAATACAAGGTGTGAGCATCTGCAACCAAAATAAGATGGAGAGGCTGTTTGCAGAGTCAGGGTCAGAGACCGCTGCGAGCTGGTACCACAGGAGTCCGCTCTCTGTCTCCCAGCTATCAAAGCCTGGTATTCCTGAGGTGAAGAGTCAGTGAAAGTCTATTCTCCACAACTGAACAAAGTAGTCATGAACATGGTTCCTCTACATTGTGCTCCTTCCCCACCTGCCACCTGCGAACACAGTTCATGTTATATTTATATAGCCTGAAGCACACTCCCTCCCTGCCTACCTTAATCCCTCTACTGCCTCAAGTCTCTCTCTACCTGTCCTCTGCTCTGCTTATATCTCTGTTTTTAACACTTTATATTGTCCTTTTTTATTTGAAACAAGCAGAAGAGGGGCTGATTGTAATGCAAACACAGAACTGCAGCCTTTATCTGGAGTTAATGTGACCTGGAGCAGCAGTCCAACAGAGAAAAGCTTGTTGTTCTGCAGATTCCCATTCAGCAGCTGAAGTGCAGTCTTCTGCATTATTCTAAACTACTTTGAATTTCAATAGAATGCATGCGCTGATGTACATGGTACATGCATGAATACAAAAATGTATCTGAGTGTGTGTGCTTACTGCTGCTTGTTTGTTTGTCTCAGTATAAGCTACCTTCATCATTTGATCCAAAGGTGAAAACAGAGAGTCTAGAGTTTCGCCTGCAGCCACCTCGCAATAATCATTCAGCATCATCATTTCAATGTTTGTTTTCAAGCTTTTTTTTTTTTTGCAGCCTGGCTCACCTGCCAAGGTTTTTGTGATGGAAATAATCAATGTGAGTCATGTGCAGACAGGGAGGATCACAAAGACTCTCGCAGCTGAGTTTGGAGTTCATTTTATTTTAACCAAAAATATAAGCATTTATGCATCTTAAAGTCTGTTTGACAAGATCTCAAACCAAGCTTTTAGATCTCCTTTTTTCATGTGGTCTCTCGTTTTTGAACGGACCGTATCCCAGACCAGGGGTCTGTGAACTGTGGCTCCAGGGCCAGAGGTGTTTCTTTAGACCTGCATAATTCCTTTTAATAATTTTGGCTAAAAATTATTAAGAATTGCCCAAAGCTTTTGAATATCATTATAAAAACAAAAACAGGTTTTAGCAGTTTTGATTTTTAATAGAATATTACAATGAATTTACACAACAGAATGACAAAAGAATTACCAATGATTTGTGTTTCGATCTATTTCTCATGTAATTTTTTTTTAGAAGATGTTTTGCTATTTCTTTTTAGTATTTTTTTATATGAGCATCCAATAGAAGAAAATGTATCTCTCCTCTTTTGACATAAATGGCACTTTGGATTATAAAGGTTGAAAACCCTTGCTATAGAGTAATGAGCCCCTGGTTTTGAGATACAATGATCCAAATCTTAAACCAAGAACATTTGGAGGAAAAAAAGGGAAAAATGTATGTTTGATGGAGTCTTAGAATGAAGTACCAGCTCTCAAGCATGGTTGTGGTACTGTCATGCTGTGGGGCTGTTTCAATACCTCTGGCCAAGTACCACATGGAATAATAAATGAAAGGATAATTTTTACGATTTGTGAATTATTAGGGGGCATGTGTTGGTAGAAAAGGGGTTGATGTTGGGACTTAGATGAAGTGCACAAGGAACCAAAACCAGTAATGATACCTAAAAATGAATGCCCTGAAGACTGCAATCTAAATCTTTACCGTCGTTCTTTCCCATGATGTGCGTAAGATATGTTTACTCCTTTAGAGAGCAACAATTTAATGTTTTCTTCGTTGAAAAAAGAACAAGAAAGTGAATATGGAGACTCAAGTTTGAGACTCCAAGTTGATCTTTGCAAAAACAAAAGGCTTGAGATTGACAAAGACCGTCTTCACAGCTGCATATGGTGGTTTGCCTTGAACTGACCAAAATTTTTTTTTCCTTCATTGTCTGAACCTTTAGTGCATGAGTGACATTCAAGTTGGTCTGGACCAAACACTTTAATGGATTCCAGCATTTTGAAATGCTCTCAATATACTTCCAAACAACAGAAAACAACAGTTATAATGGTGTAATTTTAATTTGTTTTAAATGTTTGTGTATGAATGTTGACACGACATATGAATCCTTTGTCTATAGAGCCATTATTGTCGACCGTAGTTATGACAGGTTAGGTAAAATACAAATTTCGGGCCACCTTGAGGCAGCTTTGCTCAATCTGAGTTGGTCAGAGTGGCACATACTTTTGTTCAGCTTAACTGACAGCTGTTATTATTGCTATTTCTCAAAAAAGTCTTGGCGCAGCTGCAGGAAAGAACCTTTTCTTTGTGTTAGTTTGAACAGAAAAGTGGGAAAAGTGTCTCTAAAAGCCACGTGCACGCACACATTTATATTCCTGGGTGTGTGCCACGTCTCTCAGGGTTGTGTGTGTCTGCGTCGTGAGACGTCGTTAAAAAGAAACTGTGGCAATGTGACAGCGCTTTAACGAAAACCAAATCTACTTTCCTTCGCTCCCTTTTCTTTCTTCCTGCTCTCGTTTCTCATTGAATGCTTAGTTCCGAACAATGCCGCACTTCCCCTGACACTGTCCCTCTGCAGGGAGCCCACCCCCTTCTTCCTGATTTTCCACCACCTAAAGTAGAAAAGAGCCCTGTTAAAGCGCGTCATTATTGCCAGGCCATTTTTTTGTTTGTTTCTGTACTCTCCGAAGAAAGAGGAAGTGTTATCTGTGGCGGACAAACTTAACCCAATTAAGATCTGGAGGGGCGCAGGGGCTTGGCTTGGGACATGACTGAGGCGGGTACGCTTGCCAACCAGGCACTGAGCCAACTAGTCAGCCAGTAAACCAAGTAGGCAGGCAGGACGCCAGCCGCCCCCTCAGACAGCCAGTCAAACAGTCTACCAGCCAGGAAACAAATCAGTAGCCTGTTCAGTACACCTACAAGGCCGTTAAAGAACTCAGAGTCAGTGTAAGGCAGTGTGTATCCATCAAGAAGTATCTGGGTTTTAAAACATTTCCTTTAAATGTACAAACTGATGGTTTTACTGTGTTTTGTCCATAATAACTGATTTTTGGTCTTATGAAGTTAATGTGATGTTACATGAATGCTAAGTCGTTTTTTTTCAAACACTTTTGCCCTTTTGCCTTGGGAGTAGGTGTGGACAGAGGAGTCTAGAAGGGACCTAGGAGAAGGAGACTGACACAAAAGGGCAACAGAGGGTAAACAAGAAATACATAAGAACTCAAATAAAATAAAAATAACTAGAATAAGATGAAATGGAAATGCAATCAATAAACTAGAAAGCACAGAAAGACATATATCAAAGTATAACTGAAAACTCAAAAAACTTAAACAGAACCAAAAATGTCAGAGCCGTGACAGGTGTTTGTTAATTTGCATAGTTGCTCTTAAATAAACACAGTCTCAGAAAATAAATAGTTTTAAATCCTCCTTCTCACATAAAGAGCCTTAAATGGTCAAGCTCCATCTTATATCAGAGATCTGATTGTTCCTTATGTCCCTGGAAGAGCACTAGTGGTTCCTAGAATTTCTAAAAGTAGAATGGGAGGCAGATCTTTTAGTTATCAGGCTTCTCAACTGTGGAACCAACTACCAGTTTTAGTCCGTGAGGCAGACACCCTGTGTACTTCTAAGCGTAGGCTTAAAACTTATGTTTTTGATAAAGCTTATAGTGGCTCAGGTTATCCTGAGCTATCTCTATAGCTATGCTGCTATAGGCTTAGACTTCTGGAGGACATAGGGACCCCTATTTCATTATTCTGTTTCATTCTATCTCTATTCTCCCACTCTGCAGAATCTGGTGGTTCAATCTCTAATGTTATGCTCTCTCTGCTTTTTCTCATTGTAGCTTTGCCTCGTCTGTTCCTGTGACTCCATCCAGGAGAGAAATATCAGCCTTGCTGCTGCCATCAACACCTTTGTTTATAGATGTTGGAGAGCGGCCTGTTTTCCAGTGTAGTCCTGTTTCTCTGACTGTGACGGGCTGGATGTGCTCTCTTCATCCTCTGACATGGGATTTGGCTCGGACCTCGTCTGCCTGGCTGTGTTTCCTGGACGGGGCCGCCTTTTACAGCTGCTTTTTGTATCTCTGCTTCTATCTCCTTGAACCCAAGTCGGCCTCGGCAGATGGCCGCTCACACTGAGCCTGGTTCTGCTGGAGGTTTCTTCCTGTTAAAAGGGAGTTTTTCCTCTCCACTGTCGCTACAAGCATGCTTAGTGTGAGGGATTGCATTCGATGATTCGATGCAATTAACTGGTTTTCCTTAGATAGAAAACTTTGATTTAATGTGACTGTATGATCTGGTTGAACTGTAAAGTGCCTTGAGATGACGTGTTATAAATTGGCGCCATATGAATAAACTGAATTGAATTGAATTGAATAAAGCTGACTGATGCATTACATTACTTATTCTAGGTTTGTCACACCATACTGGACCAAGCAAAACACAGATTTGCCTTCACAAAGCCTCAGAAGTGAAAAATGTATGCACAAAAAGCAAACCTGTTTTTGTTTTTACAAAAGTATTTTCATAATGTTGTTTTTTTGTTGTTGTTGGCTTTCATATAAATATACTGGCATTATAACTTAGTATATGTTTGATTTTTTTTCTGGTATATGTCTATTTTGAATTTAAACTGTCAAAGATAAAATGTTCAGCATGTGTTGTATCCTTTATGCCATGAGCTGATTTCTTTTTGTGTATGGACTTTAGGAGCAAATCTCTGATATGCACAAATATAAAGTTTTTATTTCTTTTTTTTCAGTGTATGTATATGTTGTTTTATGTTCTTTTTTCTTTGTTTTCTTGTGTTCTTGTTCAAGAAACCATTTTTTTTTATTAGAATCTGAACTACTTACTTTTTTTTAAATCAAGCCAAAATATCACTTCTTTCTTGCAGTCAGCAATATGGTTTTAAAATGTTGTAACCAACTAGCTGTGTTTCTGAGCACTTTTCATTATTTAGGCCAATGTCTCCAACTTTCTTTAGACCAGCAAATGTTGACTTGCATATACTTGGAAGTTATTGGTACAGCATCACATTTCCAAAATAGAGACTCATTAGTTCTGTGATTAGAGGAGACCATAAATAAAGACAAGATACATTGCTAAAGCCAAATTTCTCTCTACAAAAACAACAGATACATTCAGTGGATTCCACTGCAGTGGTGTCATTTCTCAAACTGAGCCTTTTGCAATTAACTGAACAACAAAGGACCTCTTGTCATATGCAAATCCGGACTGAGACTGAGACATCATCGCCCCATACATGAGAGCATCCACCCCTCACACCGACGCAGGCACAGCAGCATGTTCGAAAATCATCAACCTTCCTCCCTCGGTGCCGCACCTCACACTGGCACACACACAGAAACGTTCACCCCACGATCTTCGCACAAGTGCCAGATACACACTCCCACAGCCAAACATGTTGATAATTAGAGTCTTGTTATTGGAAGGTGTTATCACAACAATTAACACCCTAATGTGTGCATGAACACATGAGTGTGTGTGTGTGGACATGATGTAGTGATGCTGGGTGTGTGTGTGTGTGCATTCCATTAATTCTATCAGAGAAGCTCGACGCTCTCCTTCACAAAAACACACACAGCAAGAGTTCTATGTAACAACAAAACAGTTTCCTATTGGGTGAAGTTCCTGTGAATTCTGACACAAAGGCAGCAGGAATAGGTGGAGTGATAGATTCTGATTGAGATCCAGTTGGGAGCAGAGAAAGGAGAAGTAGAGGGGAGGGGGGGTTACATGGAGGGAGAATGAGAGTTCTGGGGAACTGAAAAAAGGGAATGGGAAAAGTGACGCCATACATCACAGAAAAATGAATTCCTCTAACTAGCATTTTAATGGAAGAGACTTGTGTTGATGGCTGTGGTAAAGGTTTATAAATCACTCGACTCAAAGGGTGGGAAGATGGGAAAGGTGAGGAGAGACATTTGAAAGCAGCAAAAGTAGAGCTGGAGGATGAGAAAGTAGAGCAGTTTTTTGTTTTTTATTGGGAAGGAATAACCATCAGACATGACAACAGATTTTGACTGAAATTGTAATCTTACTCAGATCAGAAAGGTTGCTTAGGGTTACAGAAGGCAGAACTTACATGCTCCCATCTTGTTGGAGTGGCCTTGAATCACAGTTAAGGAAGCATTTTATAAGGCTCCAATCTGCCACATCATTCCATCATACACGTTTGCAGATGCGGAGACGTCCATCCTCCAGCCTTATCGAAATCATGGATATCATTTTGCGGGGGTACGGGGGGGGACATGTCCCCTGCACGTTTTTGAATGTCCATTTTGGTGCCCTGCATCTTTTACTGTCCAAAAAAAATTTTACGCTGCATACACAGACATTAGTCAACCACTAGGACCAAGCGGAAAACCGCAGCTCAAGCTGAAGCCTGCTTCCCTGAGTTTAGACGCCCTCAAGCTCCTGAATGGCCCTCTGTCTTTTTTTTATGTGACTGGCTGTCACTGTTACTCCTGAGAACCCACTTTACAAACATCTGATGCACCACTGAATCGTCCATGATCAAAATACTACACTTTGTTCTTAGATCAAGGATACCGCTTTGATTCCATTCCCAAATCTTTGCCATGTACATAATGAAGTTGACCTTTTATCCTGACAGAGGAACCATCTCAATTAGATAAACTACTTGGAAAAACATTAGTTCTGAAACACAACAGGCAGGTATTATTAGGGTTCAACAGACTCACATCATCAATAAGAATAATTCTAATAGATTAGATCACAATAGAATATAAAGGGTACTTTCCTATAATGTTCCTGAGTGACTTATTTGATAGTGAAATAAGGAGCAACTTTTTTCAGACTTTATCAGTTAAATTGAAATTAAAAAAATGCCCTAACTTTAGAAAATCTGTTGGTAAGTTTTGAAAAATACTGAGTAAGTTAATGAGAATTAAATACTAAGCAGATTACAGAGAGCAACCTCTGAGTTTAAAAATATATATATATATATATATTAAAAGTTCTTTGAAGTTAAGAGACAAAAAAAAACTTTAAGTTCTAGAAAGATAACATGTAAATTCTGAGGAACTTATTTTTACTGAGTTTCAAAATTTAAAGTTAAGTTAGGCAATATATTAAATTATAGGAAAGAAACAGTTAAATTCAAGCAATGTCACCTCTAAAGTTTAACAGTTTTTTAAAGGAAAAGGAATTGGTTTTATCTATCTTGGTTAACACACATCTACATGTCAACCTTTCAATTATAATTTCTGTGCACAGCAGTATAAAAGCACTGTAATTTCCCCGCTGTGCCACTAGTTGGCGTGTGTTCTTTAAAGCTCAACAGTACTTCTATGTGTACAAACACTCCCCATTTAAAGAAAGCACCATGAAGAAGTCATATGTGCCAAGAATCCTCTATGGAAGACTATTTTGTATTTCCTATGTACATAACAAAGGAGATTTTTTTTTTAATCATGCAATTTTTTTTTATTCAATGTGGTATAAGAAACCACTGGATATAAATCAGGGGTGTCCGCACCAGCTGCTGTCCTTCAGCCTGGATTAAAATCATCATATTGAACCGTGTGCAGGTGGACACCCGCCAACAGTGACCCCCGCGATCCCCATGCCCACGCCCAGGCTCCTTGAGCTGTCACGGCACGTAAATTCGTTCTCTCGAATTTTTGTAACTTGCCATGGAGTTTTGGTGGCGCAGGAACTTCACACATAGCAAAAAACAGAAATCTAAATAAGTCATTTTTTTCTTAAAATTTGTGCACAAGACAATTAACATTTAAATAAGAAAAAAACAATTGCATTGTCATATTTCAATTGCAATATCTAATTATCTTATTTTAAGAACAAAAATACTCATTCCATTGGCAGATCATCTTTTACCTGCACAAATTAGGGTAAATACACCCAATTTGAGAAATATTGGCTTATTTCTAGCTATTTTTTTCAGTGCAGGATAACTTCCAGTTAATGCACGTTCATGTTCACAATACATCTTGGCTCTCACGTTTCTTTCTGATCAGTCCAGCTTTGGCGTTTCTCCAAACTCTTTAGTATGTCAAGGTTGTTTGTTTAGTTAGAGTCATGTTCTGTTTCTGTTTTTTTTTATATATATACTTTTTTATTTCGTTTAATCAATTGAAAGATTTCGTTGATCTTGCTTGGCTCTTTTTCTGGGTTCTATTATCTTGCTAAAATCTACTAGACTTTTTGGTTTTATATTTGTTAAATTAACACCTTTGTCTCTCCTGTCTTCAGATCATCATCTTTTTCTAAATTTTGTTTCTTCTGATTTCAAATAAGACAGTTTGTGGTCTTATGTTCTGAAAATAGAGGACGTTTAAGTGATGAAGAAAAATAGATTTTTTTTTTTTTTTACCTTTATACATTAAGTATTACACTTGGCTGAAGATTGCAATAATTATTTCTGAACGTTTTTCCTTCACAGTGAAAGTGCTGGTACTAAAAGCTGTATTTTAGGTGTTATTATAGAACCATCTGGTACATTTCTCTTTATAAAAAACTGCCTGCATCTATACATATGCTGTCATAGTACTAAAATTGGCATCCAGCGTGCAGCATTGAGATAGCGACAGTTTCTCTCCACTGTCACCTTACCCTTGCTTTTGGTGAGAGATGCTGTCATAGTCATCCACAAGGGTTGTTAAGATACACCGTTTAACATAACAGGCATAGAACTCATACCTGCAAAGGGAGAGCATGCTGACATGGTGGAGAAAGACCACAGGCCAGGATTGGAATCAGGGCCCTTTTAGCTAGTGCTTAAATCTGCCCCACAGTGCAGCCCTATAGTGATTTATGAATGTACTGTATTAAATAAAATTGCATGTAATTGATTTAATTGGATTTGACTGTGCCCATTGGATTGCAACACACTAAAGTGAATTTAATGGAAGTTAATTATTTTCAGCTATACCTTAATACTCGTGCTTGAATTTCTTGTCAACTCAAAACAGGACTTTTTATGACATTAGAATAATCCTCCTACGTCTTCACCTTATGGTAAACAGATGGGTTTGTGAGTATTTTGATTGGATGTACATTTCACATTTACTTGTTCTATTTAAAAAGTTTCTGGAAAAAGAAAAAGGTCTTAAAATTCTATTTTTGGACCAAAGTCTAGCTTTTTCCAATAACTCTGCTCTTTGTCTCCAAAACCATTTGTGGTCTTCATGGGCAAAATTTCGAGGCTTAGTCATGGAGAAAAAGGAAGTCTGGTTTGGGAATGTCGGAGTCTGTTTGCTTTTCACAGATGTTTCAAGTCACAAGCTTCAGTAAGCACTGGGCTGATACACAGCTGAGAAAGTGGACAGGATAAAAGTGTTGTCCTATTTTCAAAAAGTTACTTTATATTTGAAAATGTTTTAATTTAATGCATCAAAAACATTCTGAAATAAGAACGGAAACACACAAAATAATGACCAGAAACCCATAGAAAAGTCTGTTTAAATTGAGAAAAGAAAACTGAGTAAAATGACTAAATTATGAATTTCAAACACCGAAAAAGCAGCATTATCCTGTTTTCGTACAAAGTCCAATCAGAGAGTGTGTGTAGGCTGGTGTAATGAGGTGGAGACGGCTGTCCATTACTTCCTGAGATGATGGGCTCCTTGCAGCGGCTCTCCCACTGCTTGGGAAGACGAGGAAGAGGCGCCATGAGGAGAACATTCAGGCATATTCATGTTGTGTATGTTTGTGTCGGAGCATCTTTAACTCCCACTTCCTCTTCTTTGATGGTTGGAATAATAATAATCTTACTTACACTACACTTTTTAAAGTAGAAGATTGATTTTTCTTTCTTGCAGAAACAATTGGAGGTTCATGACAAAAAGAAACACAAATGCTGGGAAGTGTTCAAGGGTAGAGACTTAAATCATTCATTTGTTTAATAGCTAATCAGGACAGAAAATATGTTTTCCATGTACAGATTCAACACAGACCTTAATAACACATAAACTTTGCCTTACCCAGCTTTGCATATTAAACAACTGAAATATTTCTTAAAGTTTATTCAGATTTAAAGGGGTTCTAACACAGATTCTGGGCTTTGACTAGACTGCTCTAACACATGAATATGCTTTGGTATAAGCCAGCCCATGGTTTGTTTTCTTATGCTGATAAACAGAATCAAAGTGCAGGCGGATGCTAATAGCATCATGGTGATTTTGATGATTAGATAAAATAATAGAAAACAGGCATGAAGACAGGAAACAAAACAGAGCCCAATGACAGCTGAATATTTGCTGAAGGGTTAAGTGGTCAGAAAAACATTTGCAAAAAATAGGCTAAATTAAGGAGACATAGCTGAAAATGATTTTCTAATGAATTATTTAATTAATCATTTATGCATTTATGAATATAAACAAAATTGCTTTATGTTGTACAGGAAGAAGAAAATAAAATAAACAAATAAGGTGTGGTAAAGTATAAATGTATGCCCCGCCCTATACTATAATTACTCTGTTCAGTTTCCAGCTATATTATGATAATTACCTTAGAATGATTAATTATTGCATTTCTCTACTATCAATGTTATATTGTTGTATATGTTATACAGACAACTATATTCTTAGTAGAAATGACATCAGCAATGCCTATGATAATATGTAAATAATTACAAATAATGTATACTTAATAATAATAGTATACTTAATAATAATAATAAAAATGATAATAATATTGTTAATATAAACACACTTTTTTGTCTATGATTCATTTATAACTATCTTTTTTATTTAAACCAACTGATGTTTATAAATTGCTTGATCTCCACGTTCAGACTGCTGCAAAGTTTCATCCCAAAAAAAGAGTCACAGAAACTTTTTTCTTGCTGTTTTGATCATTTGTATTTGACATTGATGTACATTAAGATGTTTTTGAATGTTGTGTGGTAGTTGATTGTTTTTAGCTGTGTACATTATTTTTGCAGTTTGAAGTCCAATAACGGTACATTTTAAAGATCATTGATAATGAGTCTGGCTGTACAGGTACAGGTAAAAAAGGAAACTATTAGAACCCTAACCCAAATACAGAAAAAAAAGCTGAGTAAGAAATGGCCTGATTAACTATTAACAATACATAAAGAAATATACAAGAAAATAGAAAACACCTGGCAAAGTGAGCATAAAAAACTGACATGGCAAATCCTTAATAGCAAAAATAACACAATATGGCTAAACTAAAAGAAAATAAGTAACAGAAAAGAAGAGAATGAAAGCCATGAACACCCCCCAAAAAATCCAAGCTGCAGATCCTGACAAACTCTGGTATTATGTTTAGTTGTGGTGAACCTCCACCTCCAGTCTCAATTCCTTTGCAGCCTCTGAATGATTTTCTTCCATAAATTTCAGTTGTTTTTTTCTGTAGCTTCTTCCATCTTGCCTCCAACTCTGAGTAACATGAAGACCCGTATGGGAGACAAACATCTCAGCATGCATGATGCAACCGTAGCCATGTTTCACACTATGGACTGTGTGTTCAGCGTGATCTGTATACCTAGTTTTCCATATATTTAATACATTTGAAAGTCAGCTGTATACACACACTGAAGACTTTTTACAGTCATTATGATTTACAAAGGAAGCATTGGCACAACGACAGATGACGAAGAGAAGAGACAACAGTAGTAGAATAATATCTTGGGGCACCACTATTCATCCTAGTAAGAAGACAGACAACTACAAACACCATGAACATAAATACCAAAGCATGTTTGAGCACCTCCATCCTCTACTTATATTTAAAAGATTATTTTCTTTTCTTTAATTTTCTGAAATAGGGTTGCTGGAAGCACACTTATTATGCCCACTCCTTTTTTTGCAGTATGCTGATGAAGGTTCTCAGTCATCCAGGTCATAGTCATTCTGTAAAAGTTCAAAAAATATCCACTGGACTTGGTTTTCAAGATTTGAAGACGTTTCGCCACTTTTCCAGGAAGCTTTCTCAATTCAAATGTCTGGATCCGCAGTGAGTTTGAGTCTTATATAGACAAGGCCTTGTATTGCTTGGAAACATGCAAATGGTAACCGATGAATGGGTCGTTTGGTTCCATTGTTGGCCTGTAATATCTGAAACCTGTCCATGACTTCTTTTGCCGTGCATTCAGTTATGCGACTATTGAGAAGAGTTTGTGGAGGTAAATCAAGCTTTTTAGAGCATGATCTCTGTGTAACTGGCCTTAGGTCATTCTCTGAACAGGGGAAGCTGCCAATGATAAGACAAAGATAACTTTGTCAGATGTTTACTGTAAATACCGGTAACATACGCAATTTGACCATTTTAATTGGGCCAATTTATCTTATTTCCACAAGCAATCTCTAGATTACCTGCAACATTCCCAATGCACTCGCAATATGATTTTCCCCATGCAATTTAATTCTCCTTATATGGATTCTTAGGTGTGTCCATGGATCAGGTCGCCAAGATGTTCCCCTCTGATTGCTTTCCAATGCTCTTTGAACCAATTATGCATGGTTCCTCATGCAGGTGGTGAGCACACTGGGGTATAGCCTTGCTTCACTACTTGGCCGTAACCTGACCACCTGGAGCTTGTGGACAAACCCCAACCCCTGCCCTGGCTCCAGGTTGAGGTCCCAACGCCACAATGATGGGCAATGTGACTGCAGAGGGTCTCAAACTCAAATCCTTAAATGGCCGGCGCCTAGCTGCTTTTAGATGTACCCCTTGCCCTAAACACCTGAAACAAATAGCTTAATTACAACACTAACTGAAGTCAAGTTGTGCTAATGAGCCTTAATTTGGAGTCAGGTTAGTTGAAGGAGACAAACATTAAAAAAGTTGCAGCACACCTGCCCTGGAGGATTTGAGTTTCAGATCGTTGTCCTACTGGGAAGAGGCCTAGGACACACTGGAGAGACTATAGCCCCATGTACACTACCCTTTTGAAACCATGCCAAAAATGCTCTGAGCATGGTAACCGGGATAACTGTTTAGTATAAATGGGACGTACAACTAAACCGGACCGTGCCAGAAACTAACCACGCTAAACTGGTACTAGTTCATCAGTAGGGCTCGGCTTTATCATTTCTGGCCCAGTTCTCAGATAACAAAGAGAGCATGAGCAGACTGCGCCATCTCCTTACAGTCAGCCTCCGTAATCATTTACGACATTCCTAAAAATACTAGCTTCCCTACCATGCCACATGATTTCCAGTGAGGATTCTGCTTAGCACTGTGATGATCCTCAACATCTGTTGCTGTTTCCTGCATCTGTAAGCACTGATTGGACTATCGTTTCCACTTCCCAAAAGCCAATTCCGTCAAGTAAATTCACCAAAGGCTCCCTTCTTTGCCTGACTCTCCACATCAATGAATATCACAATTATAACCAAACCTCTTGAATGTTACGGACACTGCCATGTTGATTTGCTTGTTTCCCTCTACAGAGCAGTAGTACCATAGATCGTCACTCGGAGGCGAGGAACCGTGCTAGGCTGAAGTGTAAATGGTCATAAGGAACCAAGGTCGCACGGTTAACTGATCCGAGCTCTGTCCGAACTCAGCATGGATCGGTTTTCAGAGGGTAGTGTAAATGGGGCTTATATCTTACGGCTGGCCTTGGAACACCTCAGGCTTCCCCTTAGTTATAGTCTCCCAAGTCTTGGAGTCTTTGCTGAGACTGTTGCCCCCATGACCCAGCCCTGGATAAGCAGAAGATGAAGAGTATGAGTATCTGGATACTTTGAAGATCGGACCCATAGAGTGCTACAGATTTTTTTTCTACTTTCTTCTTGCCACTCTTCCATTATGGCCTGGCTTTTAGAAAGTACACTGTATAGTGCTTACTTCGACAGTCTTCTCTGCAATTCCTCCAAAGTCACTATGGGCTTCTTGACTGCTATTCTGAGTAGTGATTTTCTGACACCTATGAAGAACATCCATGTATTTCCATGTTCAGAGGATCATTTGAACAGAGTTTTGGGAGCTGTTCAAAGAGTGAGATATTATTTCAGATCCTAACCCTGCTTTAAGTTTCTAATGAACGTTCTCCTTCACCTGCTTGCTGTGCTCCTTGGTCTCTGTATGTTCTTTGTCTTCCAGACTTCCCTAACACTTATCTGAGTCCTTTAGACAACAGCTCTATTTCAGAGATCGATTACACACAGTTGGACTCTATTTTCTAAGCAGGTGACTATTGAAGGCAATTGACATGGGTTGTATTTAGGGGTTTTAGAATAAAGGGTAACAAAAACACATCACCACTTTAACAGTCTTTATTTGTAAAAATCTGTTTAAAACAATATTTATATAATTATCAATTTAAATTTTTTGCAATAATCTGTGTTTGTAATTCACTTGAAAATGAAAGTTTCTCATGTGAGAAAAATGTGAATCAATTTGAGAGATGAAAATGCTTAAGGAATTGTATTCTAAACTGTTTCTTTGATATATCCTTTACCTGAATGTGCAAATTGATAATGGGCTGCATTTTCTTAAATCTTCATAGGTTTTCACAGTTCACAAAAACATTTGCTTATGGTCAGTAGAGACCCTATTTTATTATATGTTTCAATCTTTTTTTTTTTATATATCTAGCGCTTTGAATTGAACATAAATAAAACCTGTTTATTTTCCAGCTCTTCCACATGTTCGGTTCTGCTTTTGCTCACAATCTTAAATTCATTGCAAGCCTTCTGGTTTATAAATTTAAATCTTAACTCTGAAAGGTATTGCTTTAGATTTGACTCTAACCATTCCTATGGTTCATCTAGCTGCCTACTTCTTCAGTTCCAACAAAATGAAATTTCCTACAAATGTTTTTTTTTTCTTTTTTAAAGGGGGTGGGGCAATGTTTAAACATTTGATCACTTTGTCCCACAAGAATAGCAGACGGGAATGAAAGAACGCTTCAGTTGACAGATACAAGTTCTGTTCAGTGTGGTAAAAAAAAAAAAAAAAAAAAAAAAAAACCTGGAGTCTGTCGCCATCTAGCGTTTAAAGCGCGTACAAACAACAAGTGCCGGATTTAATGCCTGTTGACTGAAAGTGGCCCTTGCTTAAAAAATACAAAAATCAAACACTTCTAGGCTAAATAAAATTATGGAGAAAATATTGCAAATGTAAATGTTATAATTTGGGGGATTTCAATCAGATTAGGGACAGGTTTTTGGACAAAACTTCCCAACCCAGACAGCTGTAAGTGCTGCGTTTAGTTGACATTTTGAGACTCCTTCATCCACAAAAGAGAAATTATACTTTCTTTTCACACCGACATTCTATATATTCTAGAAAAGACTATTTCCTTGTGTCACGTTCCTTGGTGAGTCAAACGGTTGGATCTTATATTGGTAATATAGCGATAACTGACCATGCCCCCATTGACCTGTTCCTATGTTGTGGATAATGTTAAATCCTCACCTAGATGGTGTCTAAACAACTCCTTACTGCAGAATAAAGGTTTTTGGGAATATATTAGAACAAAGATGAGTGAATTCTAGGAGTGAAATGAAGGATCTATTGAGGATGTAGGAATGACCTGGGATGCTTTTAAAGCTAACCTAAGGGATATTTTCATTCAATATGGTTCCTCTATTAAAAAAGCTCAGCAAGATAGATTATTGAAATTAGAACAGGACATTGAGATTCTTCAAAAAGAACACATTCAACACCCTGAGAGAGAAGTGTGGAATTAATTATTAAGCAGAAGTTTGAGTTGAACTGCAGAAAAAAAGTTGAATGTGCACTGTTCTGTTTCAATCTGAAATATGTTGAACAAGGTGAGAGAACAGGCAAAATGCTTTCACATAGGGTTAGACAGATACAGTCCAATAATTGGATAAAAATGGATACAATTGGTCTATACAGATGCAATGGCCACAGTTCTTACCAATGGTAAGATGTCACCATCTTGCAATCTTAGTCGTCGCACTAAGCAGGGTTCTCCTTTGTCATGTGTCATTTTAGCGTTATTTCTAGAATTGCATTGCGTGAATGTGAAAACATTAAAGGGATAAAAATGGGTCAAGAGGAGCACACACTTTTTCTGTATGTTGACATTCTTTTTATTTCCAGTAACCCAGGCGTGGCAGTACCCTCAATCACTTCAAATATTGACTCTTTTTCCAAAATTTCTGGTTACACAATTAATTGGTCCAAGTCTGAGGCCATGCCTCTATCTAAATCTGTCCTACAGCCATTAGGAACCCATGGCAATTTAAGTGGATGCCAGCGGGATTGAGATATTTAGGGATTAAACTGATTAAACTGGAATTAAACATGCCAATATTTTTCCAATGATTCAGAAGATCATTTTACTTTTACAGAACTGGGTAAAATGAACCTCTCCTTATTGGGCAGAATTTATTTGGTGAAGATGATTGTCTCTCCTAAGATCCAGTATATTATATATATTATACAATTAACAAAGCCACTGTTTAGTGGGCCTAGATTATACGCATTTAAAAATAAAGGTGGGTTGGCTTTGTCCAGGTATCATTATGCATTTTCTCTCTCCCAGTTAACACCAACTTAATACAAATCCTTATCTTACATCTAGAGCCTCTATTTGGTATAGTTTGAAAATTCTAATTGTTAAGAAAGCATTTATGTGGGTTCTACGGTTCAGCTCTGAAATTAATCAGGTTAGACGTTTATTTGGACAAAATGGTAGAAATCATTGTGAAATCCAACAGGATTTTTAGATCAAAGACAACTTTGGAAGTTTCTACAAATTAGATACTGCATCAAAGATGTCCCTAATGGTATCCAGTATTCAGGAGATATGTGTCACGCCTGGCAGTAGTAGTAGGGCATCAAATTTCCATAGGGATATTAGAAAAGCTTAAAATATTGGACCCCCAGTAAATTAGCCAACCTAAGATTAACAGAGGAGGATTCCTGCTGGAAATGCCAGAAAGAAGCAGACAACTTAGTTCACATACTCTTTGGTGGTGTGAAAAAAATTATCAGCTTTGGGCTGGAATTATTACTGTATTGAATGCTCTTTTTGTACTTATTTTGTCCAACTGTATTTTGCCTTATGTATTTTGGGTGTGTTACTAGAGAACATTAGTGTATTCGGAAGACAGAGGCTCTAGATACAATTAGAAACCTTAACTGGATGTAGGATAATACTGAGGCATTGGAAATCAGCTATTTTTTGGGGAATAGACAGAGCTGATGATTAAAACAGCCTTGTATGAGAGGATAACCTTCAGTCGTAGAGGGAGAGAAGATCTGTTCAATCAGGTTTGGGGGGTATTTTTGAATTTTATAGAAAACATGAGGGGATAAATGTGATATGATACTCCTGTACAGATTTCAACAGAGGTCAACGTTTGATATATGGTATAACATACGCACTTTTGTCGTTTGTTTGTTCATTTTGGTTTGTAAGTTTCCTTAATATACCCAAAAGGGACAGAAAACTGATATATATCTATAATCTTCTTGATTTAATTTATTTTTATGCTTATCTGCCAAAAAGAAAATCTAATCTCTTTAGAACAGTGATCTGGACATTGATGTCTGACTTCTGCTTCTTTAAACACAACTACAGTCAATTTGTTAGTAAAAGCAACCGCGACAAGTTGAAAGTGACATGATTACCACATTTTTTTTCAGACAAAATTCTCAAATTGTAAGTTCTGTTTCGTGTAGACAACAAAGATGTAGATATTTCATCCACCTTAAAGCAAAGACCTCAGACTAATGAAGGTTACAAAACAAAGACAATAGCATTTTATTGATTTCAGTTTCTGCTGGCACAGCTGTTACCTTTTCCTGGAAAAAAAAATAATTTTTAGTAGACCACAGTGTTGGTTACATTTATATTTTATGTTTGAATTAAGGACAGAGTTTTCGGTTTCTAAACTAAACAATTTTTGTACTTCAAACTACTGAACTTAAACACAGCTGCACTTAAAAAAAAAAAAAACTAGAGGTATTTACATCTAAAAAAAAGCACCATACACAGGACTTAATACAGAACACGCAGTTTAAAAAGAAATATGGTAAAATGTTGTTTTTATGGTTTGCAGAGTCAAGATTTTGTCTAGTGGCGACCGCCCTCCCGCCCAAAAAAAAAAATGCAGTAATAAGATGATAGGCTGCTAAGTAATGATTATTCAGAAGCTTTAACTTTATTTTATTAGAAACGAAAAAACATGAAATGCATCAGAAATAAACCAATATGCAATATACCAGAAAGCCGGATAAGAAAAAAATTGAACAGAATCATGTTCTAGCCTTTTGACTGAAATTATAAGCAGCAACTTTTCCGCTGAAGTTTGATGCTCTACTACCATCATATTAAAACTATAAAAAAAAAAAAAAGAAAAGAAAAGAATATATATACACAACAGGGCGATTAGAGCAGATATAACTGGACTGTTTACAGGAAAAGCAAACAATCTGCATACTTGAAGCTTCTGACTGGAAAGTGAGAGAAAGGCATCCAAACATGAAAATATCTTAATTATATATACTGTCTATTATCATTTTCAATAAGAAAAGAAAAACAAGAAGGGGAGTCCTCTGGGACCATCCTGCTTGCCTGAAATACTAAAACTGCGTTACAATGCTGCTCTTCAGTGACGCGGTCCACTCAGCCGAGAATGGGGACCAACTGTAGAGAGATTAAAAAGATGCAGAATGTTTTAGTTGTAAACTAAAACTGCTAAAAATCATCTTTAGACTTATTCTGGATTTAAGTGTTTCTCATAGACCAACAGTCCTAAATGAAATGATTCACCTGGAGTTGAAAGAAGAGGAGGACGAGAACTCTTTGAGGACGAAGGAGTCACCCTGGCCCTGGGCGGGGCCCTGTGGCCCGAATAGAGAGGAGGCGTGTGGTGGAGCAAGGGTCCTCGAGACAAACCAGGAACACCGTAGGGATCAAGTGAGGACGGGGGAGGCCGAGACATACCAGGAGGAGATCGATGCAAAGACAGCAGCGGAGGAGGTTTGGTTTTGGGGAAAGAACCTTAAATGGAAAACATGTAAAGAAAGGGAGACGAAAACAAGAAAGCTGTTAAAAAAAGTACAATTCCTAGCAATGTAGTCATAATAGATGCATTATTACTATTTTAATTATCTAGTAGAGTCCATCTGTGATTAAATGCTGGTCTGTTTCTGGCTCATGAGATCATTGGGAAACAAACAGTATTATGAAGAACAAAGGTCAGGGAGAAAGGTGAGAAGGTTAAAAACAATAATAAGTTCAAGAAGAAATGTTATCTTAAGAAGCCAAAAGGCCAGTGGTAACTCTGGACGAGCCACAGGGACACAGAGCTTCATCAGGTTTTGCTGAATAATCTAGCCTTAAAGAAGAGTGGCAAAGAGAAAACCGAGGTTAACAGAGAGAGAAAACATCCTGTAAGCAGCATTTGTTTGGATAAACTCCTTTGTTTGGTGAAATTAAAAATAGTAAACCAGCCTGATCATACCATCCCCACAGTAAAACATTCTGGCAGCAACATACAGTGGGGATACTTTTCTTCAGAAGGAACGCTTGATTATGCCAGAGCTGATGGATGGAGCTTAAACCTGTTAGATGCTGCAGAAGACCTGAAACTGGGGAGGAGCTTTACCCTACTGGACAATGAGACCACCGCTAAAGACCTGCAGCCCGGAACAAAGAGGGAATCTTCAGAAGTACTGGTTTCAGCAGAAGATCAAAAATAGACAACTGTATTTAATATAAAAAAAAAACTAGAAAATCAGATGTGTCCTACTCAGTGCTTGGAAGAAAAAAAAACATTCATGTGATTGTATAAAAACCGAAACCAATGTCTAAAGCAGGCATCCCCAAACTTGGTCCTCAAGGCCCCCTGTCCTGCAGGTTTTAGAGGTTTCTCTGCTTCAGCACAGCTGGTTATAATGATTGCAGTAGACCAAAAGCCTGTTAATCAGCTTTCAATTAAAATCAGCTGTGCTGGAGCAAGGAAACCTCTAAAACCTGCAGGACAGGGGGCCTTGAGGACCGAGTTTGGGGATGCCTGGTCTAAAGAACCATAAGTGTTAGCTGACTGAATGCACATTCAGTAAAATAGGATCACTGCTTGCAGTCCTCACCTGGTGTCGGTAGAAGACCAACAGATGTAGATGAGGAGAGGTTCCCATGGGACCCTGACGAAGACTGAGGCTGTACTGATGAAGGAGGAGTAGGAAGCAAAGGAGGTGGTTTCCCCAATCCTGGAGGAATCATGTTCCCCTTATCATCCTCATCATCTAATTCCAGGGCTGAGAAGAGAAAACCAAGACTGTAAACCACAAGCATTTGTTCAGACCCAGTACCAGACCTACAACCAGTTACCAGCGTTTCACCTTGCAAATGTTCCTGCCGGGAAGCAATGTACTCAGAGATGGTTTCCAGCTCCTCAATATACAGATGCACTCCCTCGGCTAACAGTGACAGTAGATGTCGGGTTTCCGAGGGAACTGTGTGCCGTGCAATTTTTTCTCGATCAAGGAAGTCGTCCAGAAGCTGTGACGCCTGCGCCGCAATGTCTGCAGGATCCCGAGGTGAAGTCTCTTTAAGGAGTCCACGATTGTACTCAGCTTGGACAAAGTCCAGAGCCTGGTCTTTGGGCATGTTACGGTGGACTGGGAGGAAAATAGGAGAGTTAACATCAAGATGGAACAAAATGCAAGAAAAAAGCTTATCGTTTTCCCAATATATCTGGATACATTTTTTAGTTTTTTTGTTCAACAGGTTTAATGATAGAGTTTTGGGTCACTGTGTGAATGGTTGTGCAGGATGTATGAAATGTATTTACAATGTTCTGCTGCAGTTTGTATTGTGCACGTTCAAGAGAATTCAATGACTGAGGATTTAGGTTTTATGCTGTGGACCGTATGGACCAACATAACATTTCATTGTGATTTCAGGGGCAAAGGCTGATTTTTCTAAAATTATTCTGGGTGATTCAATAACATGTTTTCTGAAGTGTTTTTAATAATAACTGGAAAGTCCACTTATCAAAATCACATTGGATCTCAGTTAATATTTCCTGCTAGGATTTTGACAGTCATCCACAAATCCAAGTTTTTTCCTTCTGTCTAAGGGGTGTAAATAGTCTATCCATTTTTCCTCCGTTAGTCAATGTGAAGGCTTATTATTTTATAAGTGAAAGTTGTAAACACATGAATTTCAGAGCAAAACTTGTAGAGACAAAG
Source organism: Cyprinodon variegatus (assembly GCF_000732505.1). NCBI lineage: Eukaryota > Metazoa > Chordata > Actinopteri > Cyprinodontiformes > Cyprinodontidae > Cyprinodon > Cyprinodon variegatus. The sequence goes on along the minus strand of NW_015151312.1, from coordinate 269,694 downwards.
TTTAAAGGTTTGGGATGAGTGGATTGAACAATATGTTTGATGTAAATTATGAACTTGCATTTCTTAAATTTTTTTTTTTGCCTTTTTTATAGAATACTTTCTGGGATTAAATCTTTGATTACTTAGCGCAATTTCAATTGCTTCTTTGATAACAGTTTCCTCTAAACAGTGCCACATTTTCATGGTAATTGCATTAGTTGGATAAGCAAGATTAAAGGTTCGGGATGCGTCTCACAAACTTGAAAGACGGAATGAAAGCCAACTGCTCTGTGCCATTTATGCCTGCGTGACAAACATTACAGCCTGGGTGACCTGTGGTAAATGCTGGTGGGATAAAGCTTTACAAGCCTTTTTCGATTGTGTATGTTTTTCCAATGGAGAGTTTCCTCTTTGTATGAATGGAGTGCTTAAAGTTAGTTTTGGTTTTAGATTTTATTATGGGCTTAAAATAGATCAACTTTGTTGGAATCTACTGCTTCAGAGGAAAGACTCATTTGTTCCATTGGTAAAAAAAAATTTTCTGATGATCCCAGCAAAAATAATTTTAGTACTTCCATTAAAACTAAATTCTCGCTGTTTGGAGTGTCTGCAACAAGTACTTTATGCCTATAAAGAAATCAAACAAACTGTTGGACAAATGTAGTTATGAGTTAAAAATTGCAGGGGGGAAAAAAAAAACTAACTCATTGCCTGGTAAAGACAATTATTAAGATTTTCATACAACTCGGTTGATTGACTTGGCCATTGGGGAGATATTTCTTTTTCTGAAGCCAATGAAGAAGTTCCTTGATTGTAGTAAAATACTCTGTCATGAAACAAACGCACAAAGATTGAGGTTTAAAAAGGAATTGTAGGGGGGCTAGCCAAGGACCAGCGAAGGAAAGTGGGGAAATCTTTAATGGCCACTACTGTAGGTCTTTCTGAAGGAGGTGCTCTCTGGCTTGACTTCTAAAGTCACACCTTGACGACTTAGCCAGCATATGTCTGGCGTACAAAGAAGCTGGCAAAAAAGCTGGCATACGTTGGGTAAGTTATGGGTCAGTTTATTATAAGTTTTGAGCATGCTGAAGCACTTCGGCACATATCGACATACGGCAAATACATCGAGAAATTTTGAACATTGTCAAAATTTCTTGACTTATGCCAGCATATGCTCGTACGTGGGCTATAAGTTACAGGTAAGTTATTTGATCGTTGACATATGTTAAGTGTAAGTTACTCTTGAGCCGTGATGTCTAGCTCATTGAAAACCTATGAGTAACTTATGCATAACTTATCAAGGACTTATCTCCAACACATATCAACATATTTGACATGCTCCAGATGACAGCTTAATGTGTTTCTAACTTACAGTAACCAAAGGGTGAGCGAGTAGGGGAGTGATGTATCCTCCCTGCGTTTACTCCCATGGCCAACAAACTTATTTGGATATAATTTAGGGATTCCTTCTGGTAGAAATTAAAGAATGTTTAGTACAACCTCTTGTGAGCTGGAAGAAATAAAATATTGATAGTTCGACGAGGGGATTTGTTACGGTTGGCAGAGGATGATCATCCCCATAGTGTATCAAGTAGCGAGAGCAGGAAGAGCCATGCTGCTGAGAGCGAACCATCAGTGTGGAGCATGAAGCGCAGACTTAGAGCTCCGCACCCACAAAGTCAGAGTTGAGCACACAGTATCGGACCATTCCCGGTTATTTTCTCAATCCCTGCCACTGCCGCCATGATCCATCTGTGCTCCTGCAGCATGTGCAACCATGTGGGGCAGTTGGGCGGCAGGATCAAACAGGAAGCAGCTGCATGGCTGATACTGCTTTGCAGATTACAGCACAAAGATGCATTTTAAATGTCTGACCAACAACCTGCTAATTTTTATTTAGTCTCGTTGATTAAAACTCAAACCTATGACTAGTCAAGTTTTAGTCATCAAAGATCCATAAGTTAAGCTTGTCAGATTTTGCTATAGTAATAAAAAAAATATAAAAAATTCGGAATGATTTAGTCATCCTCGTTGTTGACAAAAACACTGCTGGGACGTGAGGCAAATGCTGGCTAAACCATCAAGGTGTGACAGGGGAAATGATAAACAAATGACAGGACAAATCTACTCAAGAATCTCCTACCAGAGAATGAATGACTCAGTTTACATGTTTTTTCCCCCCATAGGCTTCAATGTGCATTTATTACATTTGTCATTTTTTCGTCTTTTTTTTTTTTTTTGCAGTTAAATAGAATCAAAGACTATTTAACCAAAAGTTTAATATTGTGAATTTTTAACTCCGCAGAGCTGAGTTTTAGTTTCTCCTTAAAAGATTTGCTGCATTTAAAGCCCTAGATGTAATGCAATTTACTGATGGAATCTGCAAGTTTTATGCACAATTATAATGTAAAAGTTGAAAGAGTAATCTGTGTTTTGGTAAGGGATGCACTGAAAATTTGTCCACCGAAACAAAAACAAAAAAAACATGTATTTTCAGGGTTGAATGCCCAGAAAATAGGTGTTGAGTGTCAGTGTGTGAGTTTAAACACTGCCCATCGGTTTCGCTGTGCACTGAGGTAAGGGGCACAAAAATTATGTGGTAGAAAACCAACCGATACCAGACATCTCCACTCCATCTGTGGCAAAGGTGTTTGAAAAGGGAAGAAAGTTTCCAGGTGATTCTACCAAGGCAAAGGGCAAAAAAAATATATATATATTAAAAAAATGTAAGTGGTAAACAAATATTTTGATAATTTTGTAATGCATTTATTGAAATGCCATGAGTTGTGACATTTGACATTTATTTTAGTGCTTTGGTTTTAGACCTTGGTTGCCCCATTTTTTGTTTTCGGTTTCGGCCAAGATTTTAATTTCCGTGCATCCCTAGTTTAGTTTGGTTAGATAAATAAAAAAAAAGTATCAGATTGTGTGTTAAAAAAAATGAAAAATAATCAAAGCGTAGCATAGATCACAGTTTTGAAAAGAAACAAGGGTTCTTACTAGGCACGGGCCAGCAACTGGTTTCAGTGCATTCATGGATTAAAAAAAATAAAATAAAGTGCTGACGTTTTTAAGTCATACGCCTACTGCAGTTTATGATTTTTTTCCTCTTTTTATTTTTATTTTTTTAACAATTCTCAGGTTGCTCATGTTGAAAGCATCTGCGGCATCATGGCCGCTCCCTATGTGCATCCCTGTGTAGGCTGAAGGAGATAAGCACATCAAATTCTTTGCCCTGCTTTGGCCCTTTCTGGCAGGGCTTGTGCCCAGAAACTTAAAGTCAGCTATAGTTCAGTACCACAAAAAGACTGCGGCTTGGATATAGAAGGTTGCTATTGGATACTGGTGACAAGAAAAAGCAATACAGTTAATATAACAGCGCAACTTACTGTATGTTCTCTTTCATCCTTTTAGACATAATAAAATTGGCTGAGAGGTCATCTGCTTAACTGTTTCTTCTTCCTGCCTAGACAGAGGTACCTATGGAGCGAGTTTAACACAATTTTGTTTTCTACAGTAAAGTATTTGTAAATCAGTTCTTGCATTTATATTTTTTGTGTGTGTGTGCGCGCTTTCCAGATGGCCTTTGCAAAAGGTTGCACAAATTGAGTCTGATTGTTCTGGAAATTATTTCTAGTTAAAAATGAGTTTTTTCTCTGCACAGTCGCAGCATGTATGCTTGGGTAAGGGGTTGCTCCAGTAAGTGACATTACAATGCAAGCAAATGTCTACTGTTGCTATATGCTTGTTAGAGGAGCAAATTGTGCAAGGTGAATGGGTCAGTAAAATCTGCTGGTTTACCATGAGTATAAAACTTAATTTTTCAGTAGATTTGACTGAATTAAAAATGTTAAGTGTCTTGAGATGTGTTGTGAATTGATGTTATGTTAATAATGTGAATAAAAAAAAAAAAATAAAGTAATTTAACTTGTCAACCAGAGTGTTTTGGAGTGGTTGGAATATGTTTTTCATTGGTTTTGAGTGAAAGTTGAATGTACTGAATTTCTTTGTAGCTATAGCCACGCTTTTGGTGTACAATGGAATATACTAACAATGTATGCTGCTTCTTTTGGCTTTTAATAATTTATAAAAGTGAGAAAAAACAAAATGGAAGTGAGACCTGCAAGGCAGAAAATTTTGGCATGACATATGTGGTCTAAAAACACCTTCCACTGACCATTAGGCTAAATCTGAATGTAGAGAATATGGTAAATATAAGCCCACGACTCAGCAGGCCCACATACTTTCCTATTTTAAATTCAGACATTTCAGAAAAACTACAATACTATGAAACCGTGATATTTAGGCATAAAGTGATGATCCAGTAAGAATGTCATACTGGTCCATGCACTATTGTACTGTACGTATTCAAGGTAGACTTGAAGGATCTCTGGGGATAGGGACTTACTTTTGAGGGACTCTGAGAATATGATAACAGTGCAGGAGGTCAGAGCTACATTTTTCTGCTCCACCAGTATACATAACGGGGAGCCATCTGCTCGGACATCCTGCAGGGCCCGGGTGAGGCCTGATTCCGCTTGAAGGTAGAGCATTTCCACTGACAGGCCACGCTCCTGCAAGGACAGGCTTAGCGATTTGGGGTAATCCCTTTGAGAGGAAGAGAAACACTTTGTTAACTAGACTTTCCTGTGGAGATAAATGGTTTAGTTTGAATTATTTTAAATCAACAAAGAAAATAAATTATCTCTTTAGTGCCAGGTGCTGATCAAGTCTTTTCCAGATATGAAATGTGCAAGAANGGGGGGAAAAAAAAAACGAACTCATTGCCTGGTAAAGACAATTATTAAGATTTTCATACAACTCGGTTGATTGACTTGGCCATTGGGGAGATATTTCTTTTTCTGAAGCCAATGAAGAAGTTCCTTGATTGTGCGTTTGTTTCATGACAGAATATTTTACTACAAAGATTTGGGTTTAAAAAGGAATTGTAGGGGGGCTAGCCAAGGACCAGCGAAGGAAAGTGGGGAAATCTTTAATGGCCACTACTGTAGGTCTTTCTGAAGGAGGTGCTCTCTGGCTTGACTACTAAAGTCACACCTTGACGACTTAGCCAGCATATGTCTGGCGTACAAAGAAGCTGGCAAAAAAGCTGGCATACGTTGGGTAAGTTATGGGTCAGTTTATTATAAGTTTTGAGCATGCTGAAGCACTTCGGCACATATCGACATACGGCAAATACATCGAGAAATTTTGAACATTGTCAAAATTTCTTGACTTATGCCAGCATATGCTCGTACGTGGGCTATAAGTTACAGGTAAGTTATTTGATCGTTGACATATGTTAAGTGTAAGTTACTCTTGAGCCGTGATGTCTAGCTCATTGAAAACCTATGAGTAACTTATGCATAACTTATCAAGGACTTATCTCCAACACATATCAACGTATTTGACATGCTCCAGATGACAGCTTAATGTGTTTCTAACTTACAGTAACCAAAGGGTGAGCGAGTAGGGGAGTGATGTATCCTCCCTGCGTTTACTCCCATGGCCAACAAACTTATTTGGATATAATTTAGGGATTCCTTCTGGTAGAAATTAAAGAATGTTTAGTACAACCTCTTGTGAGCTGGAAGAAATAAAATATTGATAGTTCGACGAGGGGATTTGTTACGGTTGGCAGAGGATGATCATCCCCATAGTGTATCAAGTAGCGAGAGCAGGAAGAGCCATGCTGCTGAGAGCGAACCATCAGTGTGGAGCATGAAGCGCAGACTTAGAGCTCCGCACCCACAAAGTCAGAGTTGAGCACACAGTATCGGACCATTCCCGGTTATTTTCTCAATCCCTGCCACTGCCGCCATGATCCATCTGTGCTCCTGCAGCATGTGCAACCATGTGGGGCAGTTGGGCGGCAGGATCAAACAGGAAGCAGCTGCATGGCTGATACTGCTTTGCAGATTACAGCACAAAGATGCATTTTAAATGTCTGACCAACAACCTGCTAATTTTTATTTAGTCTCGTTGATTAAAACTCAAACCTATGACTAGTCAAGTTTTAGTCATCAAAGATCCATAAGTTAAGCTTGTCAGATTTTGCTATAGTAATAAAAAAAATATAAAAAATTCGGAATGATTTAGTCATCCTCGTTGTTGACAAAAACACTGCTGGGACGTGAGGCAAATGCTGGCTAAACCATCAAGGTGTGACAGGGGAAATGATAAACAAATGACAGGACAAATCTACTCAAGAATCTCCTACCAGAGAATGAATGACTCAGTTTACATGTTTTTTCCCCCCATAGGCTTCAATGTGCATTTATTACATTTGTCATTTTTTCGTCTTTTTTTTTTTTTTTGCAGTTAAATAGAATCAAAGACTATTTAACCAAAAGTTTAATATTGTGAATTTTTAACTCCGCAGAGCTGAGTTTTAGTTTCTCCTTAAAAGATTTGCTGCATTTAAAGCCCTAGATGTAATGCAATTTACTGATGGAATCTGCAAGTTTTATGCACAATTATAATGTAAAAGTTGAAAGAGTAATCTGTGTTTTGGTAAGGGATGCACTGAAAATTTGTCCACCGAAACAAAAACAAAAAAAACATGTATTTTCAGGGTTGAATGCCCAGAAAATAGGTGTTGAGTGTCAGTGTGTGAGTTTAAACACTGCCCATCGGTTTCGCTGTGCACTGAGGTAAGGGGCACAAAAATTATGTGGTAGAAAACCAACCGATACCAGACATCTCCACTCCATCTGTGGCAAAGGTGTTTGAAAAGGGAAGAAAGTTTCCAGGTGATTCTACCAAGGCAAAGGGCAAAAAAAATATATATATATTAAAAAAATGTAAGTGGTAAACAAATATTTTGATAATTTTGTAATGCATTTATTGAAATGCCATGAGTTGTGACATTTGACATTTATTTTAGTGCTTTGGTTTTAGACCTTGGTTGCCCCATTTTTTGTTTTCGGTTTCGGCCAAGATTTTAATTTCCGTGCATCCCTAGTTTAGTTTGGTTAGATAAATAAAAAAAAGTATCAGATTGTGTGTTAAAAAAAATGAAAAATAATCAAAGCGTAGCATAGATCACAGTTTTGAAAAGAAACAAGGGTTCTTACTAGGCACGGGCCAGCAACTGGTTTCAGTGCATTCATGGATTAAAAAAAATAAAATAAAGTGCTGACGTTTTTAAGTCATACGCCTACTGCAGTTTATGATTTTTTTCCTCTTTTTATTTTTATTTTTTTAACAATTCTCAGGTTGCTCATGTTGAAAGCATCTGCGGCATCATGGCCGCTCCCTATGTGCATCCCTGTGTAGGCTGAAGGAGATAAGCACATCAAATTCTTTGCCCTGCTTTGGCCCTTTCTGGCAGGGCTTGTGCCCAGAAACTTAAAGTCAGCTATAGTTCAGTACCACAAAAAGACTGCGGCTTGGATATAGAAGGTTGCTATTGGATACTGGTGACAAGAAAAAGCAATACAGTTAATATAACAGCGCAACTTACTGTATGTTCTCTTTCATCCTTTTAGACATAATAAAATTGGCTGAGAGGTCATCTGCTTAACTGTTTCTTCTTCCTGCCTAGACAGAGGTACCTATGGAGCGAGTTTAACACAATTTTGTTTTCTACAGTAAAGTATTTGTAAATCAGTTCTTGCATTTATATTTTTTGTGTGTGTGTGCGCGCTTTCCAGATGGCCTTTGCAAAAGGTTGCACAAATTGAGTCTGATTGTTCTGGAAATTATTTCTAGTTAAAAATGAGTTTTTTCTCTGCACAGTCGCAGCATGTATGCTTGGGTAAGGGGTTGCTCCAGTAAGTGACATTACAATGCAAGCAAATGTCTACTGTTGCTATATGCTTGTTAGAGGAGCAAATTGTGCAAGGTGAATGGGTCAGTAAAATCTGCTGGTTTACCATGAGTATAAAACTTAATTTTTCAGTAGATTTGACTGAATTAAAAATGTTAAGTGTCTTGAGATGTGTTGTGAATTGATGTTATGTTAATAATGTGAATAAAAAAAAAAAAATAAAGTAATTTAACTTGTCAACCAGAGTGTTTTGGAGTGGTTGGAATATGTTTTTCATTGGTTTTGAGTGAAAGTTGAATGTACTGAATTTCTTTGTAGCTATAGCCACGCTTTTGGTGTACAATGGAATATACTAACAATGTATGCTGCTTCTTTTGGCTTTTAATAATTTATAAAAGTGAGAAAAAACAAAATGGAAGTGAGACCTGCAAGGCAGAAAATTTTGGCATGACATATGTGGTCTAAAAACACCTTCCACTGACCATTAGGCTAAATCTGAATGTAGAGAATATGGTAAATATAAGCCCACGACTCAGCAGGCCCACATACTTTCCTATTTTAAATTCAGACATTTCAGAAAAACTACAATACTATGAAACCGTGATATTTAGGCATAAAGTGATGATCCAGTAAGAATGTCATACTGGTCCATGCACTATTGTACTGTACGTATTCAAGGTAGACTTGAAGGATCTCTGGGGATAGGGACTTACTTTTGAGGGACTCTGAGAATATGATAACAGTGCAGGAGGTCAGAGCTACATTTTTCTGCTCCACCAGTATACATAACGGGGAGCCATCTGCTCGGACATCCTGCAGGGCCCGGGTGAGGCCTGATTCCGCTTGAAGGTAGAGCATTTCCACTGACAGGCCACGCTCCTGCAAGGACAGGCTTAGCGATTTGGGGTAATCCCTTTGAGAGGAAGAGAAACACTTTGTTAACTAGACTTTCCTGTGGAGATAAATGGTTTAGTTTGAATTATTTTAAATCAACAAAGAAAATAAATTATCTCTTTAGTGCCAGGTGCTGATCAAGTCTTTTCCAGATATGAAATGTGCAAGAACTATTTTTATCACTCAATATGTATCTTTGCATGTTTTTTTTTTTTTTTTTGAGAAATAATCAGTAACCATTTAATTAGAAACACCACTTCAATGGTTTTTAAATGCAAATGTATAAATAGTCAATTGTAGCACTGCAGTACAGCTGAAATTATTTTTCCCAAAAAGAAAGTCAAATGCAGGGTTTCTCAACCCTGGTCTTAAGTACTTGCTGTCCTTCCTCTTTAAGACGCCTCTGTAAAATACCACACCTGATAGAAAACCAAAGCATTACCCTCTCAGCAGCCATCCAATGCTGCAGAAGCCCGATTACACTCAATTCAACAAGGTAAGGTCTGTGGTAGCTGGGAAATGCCTAAAACATGCAAGGCAGTGGGCCCTGAGGACCAGGAACAACAAACTATGGTCTAATGTAGGCCTCCCCAAACTCGGGGAGGTTTCCCTGCTTAAACACAGCTGATTATAATCATTGCAGTAGACCAAAAGTCTGTTAATCAGCTTTCAATTAAAATCAGCTGTGCTGGAGAAAGGAAACCTCTAAAACCTGCAGGACAGAACCCTCGAGGACTGAGTTTGGGGATGCCTGGTCTAGTGTGTCTTAGATGCGCTCTCTGCATATCCTGAACTACAGTCACTGCTCTGAACTTAGGTCAGAGACGCCATTGGAACGAGGGGTGTCTGACTATTAAAACTATCCTCCCACTAATGCCTTCCAGTACCATTTGTAGCCACACCAGCTCTTTATAAACTAAATGTTTGAATTAGACAATTGCTGTTTGAATGTTTTATCTCTTGATGTATATTTCAGCAGAAACCATTGCAATTGTGTGTGCAAAATAACGACTGAGGTGGTCAAATATAGGTTGAACGATAATGATGTTATTTGGGGAAAAGTGTTGATGTTTTTGCTGTCAGGTGGATGAAAAGGTCTGAATGAAAGCATTTACATTGTTCATTGGTGGGTTTTTCGATTGTGGGGGTGTTACTGAATGTTTTCAAAATTTGAGTGAAATAGCTGGTGAACAAGTTGTTTCTGTCAAATTCCATTTAAAATACTGAAATTGTTTTATTGGGAATCTATTTCTTTGTATTTTTGAGACCATTTTGTTGAATGTGGTGTGGGAAGAATTGAATGGATAAGTCATTAGTATGGAAGCCATATTTTTTGTATTTGCATATGAAACCCCTAACTTCATTTTAACTTCCTTATTACAGAGACTTGTCAAAACTAAAATTTACAAAAAGCACATCATATCCCATTCTTTTATATTCAAACAAAATGATTTTCAGAATGGAAGAGGAGCGTTAACTTTCTATTTTCCCCCTAAACATGGCAGTGTGGAATCTTTTGTTCCACCCCACACCAGTTCTTTTTTTTGTTTGCATTTTTAAACACACGCTTAGATTTTAATGTTTTAAAGCATTGTAAAGAATGTTTTACTTTCAGTTTTCTGTTGAACGAAACCCCAAAGTAGAAAGTATTTGTACTTTTGACATTGTCATTGTATTCAAAATAAACAAAAACTTACCTGTCTGGTGGAGGAACCACATCCCCGTTATCCAACAACAGCCAAAAAAGCGATTTATCTTTAAATGTTTTGTGGAATTGAAACAGGTGAATTTATTCAAGTGTATAATGACTAAGAAATAATAATTTTATTAGAAAATCAAAACAGGAAGGTGCTTAAATAATTTTTTTTTTTTAATCCTGAAACTGCAATAAAACAAAGCAAGCAAACAAGTTGTTCCTACATGTGAATGTTAAAAGAAACAAGGTTTTAATGTAGATGTCAACATTATATATTGTGTTGCACAAGTCGTGGAAATAATCAGTCTAGGCCATTGTAGCAGTGATGTGTGAGGATGGTCGAAAGTTTCAACGTTTGTGTTTTTGATATGAACTTCTGGTGTTCTGTTTTGTGCAGAAAAAAAAAAAAAAGAAAAAAAGATGTCTGGTCTGATTCTTAAGTGGATACAACATGGAGCTCAAACATTTCAACACTGATATTTTAGTTTGTTTTAGCTCCTGGAATAAGTTGTTAAATGTTTTCTTACCTTTTCGAAGTATTCGCTTCTCTTTAGCCAAAAGTAGAGTGAATGTTTACTCTGCTTTTGTTTGACATTTCCTTTTTCATTTGAAAATTATGTCATTTTTAGTGAAGGTTATTTGTGATTAAAGCCATTTTATGATCACCTGGAAGCTATGAATACAACTGCCATCACATTGGCTACAAATAGTTGCAACTGTGAGATATTTCAATAAAATGTGTCAATTTACATTAATTATCTGGTTTAATAGAAAGAGTTAACTTCCTTGGGGATTCAAGGAGTCTTATTAAACTCTAAACCATTTGGAGCAGAGTTATTAAGTTGAACAGCTGAAAGAACAAAACTCACAAGAACTTGTTTGTGACAGAGAGGACCACGCAGTCAGCTGGCTTTCTTGCCTCCTGGACTTGCTTGTAGAACTTCTGGTATAGGGCTTTACGCCTTTCTGCCGGAGTGACAACCTCTGCTTTGACTGGAGGGTTTAGGACTGCAATTTACATGGAAATACAGCAGGAATTAGTCAGGGTTGATAGAGGACAGTTCAGTCATGATGGAGGTAGTTTGAAGGGGTAATTTTATAATGAAAATGTATATCTGCTATATAAAAAAAACAAATGTCTTACCACTTGGCTGTGGCTTGTATGTTTCATATGTCACACTAGTGGAGTAACCCTGAAGCTGCTCAAGTTCTTCATAACTGGGGACAACAATATTTTGAATTAGCGGGATTTCCATGATATTTAACAAAGTCATAAAAAAATGCATTTATGTGCATTGAAAATCCAGACCGTTATTTTAAATGCAAATGCAATACAGTCATTTGTATTTATACAGTTGATTAATTTGTACATGTTAACACTATTAAGCTCCTACAGTTAGAAGAACAGGTACTTGATTTTCAAGATTGTCCCATTTGTCGTTCCCAACTGGAATTCAGTGGAGTTTATATTAAATTATTGGGGTTATACTCATCCGTCTTTCCACAAAAAAGGTGGAGTTTAAACCAGAAAACAGAATTTTTATCATAACACACCAGATGACCATCTCCAATTCCTCTGGATCATCCAGATGGTCCTTGGCAAACTGCAGACAGACCTGGTTATGGGCTGGCTTGAACAAGAGAACCTTGCCTGCACTGCAGATTTTAATTTATGGCAGCATAGTGTGTTATAAAGAGTGTTCTTTCTTTCCTAAGTTGTGGTAATTTGTTACAGCTGAAATAAAAAGGAAACAGCCAACAACAGGTGTTTTTGAAGACCTAGTTGATGCAGAATGCACTGCTGCAGAAACCACAACAATTGCAAGTCAAAAATCTAGAGCTAACTTTTCAGTGTGACAGCAGTCAAATTCGTTTATTCACTTTAACTTAAAGAACAACTTGTACAAACAAAATATTTTAACACAAAAAAGACAGATCGTAACTGGTACTAAGAAAAAAGTTAAATATTGTTCCCTTGCTACTTGCAAAAGTAGCACACAGTTTTCCTTTAGGGGTGGACCATGGACATCGATAGACCCCACATCATCGGGTGGGGGGCGTGCCAACAGAGTGGCCATCTAGGGTCAGATCAAGCTGCGGTCAGAGACAATATGCATCAACTGAGGCAAATCCTACTTTATTAGTTCAGACACTTTAATTCCAGTGAACTTTCAACCAATTTCCAGAGAAATTTGCTGACTATAAAAAACATTTCACTGGCTACAACTGATTGATATTAATTATTTTCTTATTTATAACTTTTCAATTTCAGGAGGAATGGAGGACTAGTGGTTAGTGCATAAAGCTTGGAATCCTGAGGTTCTGAGTTCGAGCCCCACTCCCACAGACTCTGGGTCTCTGAGCAAGATGCTTAACCCCAAATTGCTCCCTGCACGCCCCTGATGGCAGCTCCCCATGGGCAAGGGTTAGGGTTGTCACGATACTAAACTTTTCAACTCGATACCGATACTAAGTAAAATATTCGATACTCGATACCCTTTTCGATACCACAAGAATTAAAACAAAGACTCTAAAATTCAACAGAAATATTTCATTACTAAAAAAATACAAGAAATAAATAAAAAAAACAATAAGAATAATATTTTGTGGTTGTATGCTGTGCTTAATATTAAGCAAGCTTGATGAAAACCTTACAAAATTAAAATTAAGTGTTCCTTCCTTGGCTATGTTTTGCAGACATAAAAATGACACTAGCCAAACCGGTTAAAAAACAAAAATAATTCTCAGCAGCTGCACCTGTTACAAAAAAAGTCTGAAACTGAAAAATGCACAGAATTATTCAATCACAGTGTTCAGAAAGTGCATTTTCCTCTATTCTGCACTTTAGATGGCTGTACCGATACTTTTGAAAATGAGTATTGTATCCCGATACAACGTTTCAGTATCGATACTTTTTTGAGTATCGATACTTTTGACAACCCTAGTTAGATGCAGAGGTAAAATTTTTCAATGTGAGATCAAAATAGTCCAATAATTACTATTATTACTTCCTAGCGATGCGATCCATAGCGATGGTGATCTGTTATTAGGAATACCCAGCAGCAGCTTCCGCAGGACTGGTTTCCTCTTGGGGGTTTTCCTGTACTGTTCATGGCGACTAGAAGTAGATGTCCCAGACAGCTCCCAGATCAGCTTCTCTGATTGGTTAATGCGGCACATACAACAGTAAAAATTTAATTTTTCCATCTCCAACAGTTGCTGTTTGGGAAACGCACCAGAAGCTCAGGAGGTGCTGCTCCTGCCACTCTAGACAAGCTGCAGGACCTTTTGATGGGCATCAACCATAGACTTTCCATGTAAAGAGGCTGCTTCTGCTCCCCAAAGCTTTTTAGGTGTGAACGTAGCACAAGTCTGGAAATATTCCCCAGCCTTAAGTCCAATTAATAAATCTATGCAGGATTAAAACATGTAGCTTTATCTTCAAAATCAACTAACTGTGCCTGCATCCTTTTCTCCTAAAAAGTATTCATTGTGTCCCAAAAACTGCCTTCTGGTGAGCAACACGCCTGTATCACCAGGCTTGTTATAATCAATTGACAAACTTGCAAAAACATAAATTTTACATCCTATCAGAAGAGATTCTATTTTATTGCATCGTTTCTAATAAAATTAAAGATCGCTAAACTGTATGGTTAAAATCAGATCTTATTTATGGAAACATATTGCTGACAGGCTGCAGGTTGAAATATAATTTGGGTTAAACTTTGGTTCAACTCCGTATTTATTTAGGTTGGTGGTAGTGAAAAAAACAAACCATGGAAACAAGGACAGAGAAAGCAAACAATCATGGTCTAAAAAGACCAGTTCCTTGTTCTAAGTGCATCCTAATCTCATCCCACTGCATGTGTCATGTTTTTGTGCTAGCCGCTTTACCTATCCAGGGCATCCTTTAGCTCCTCGGTTCTTTCTTCTCTGCTCGGGTATGGAGCCGATCTCCGAAACAGGCGCAGCTGCTGAGCACTGCAAATAAAAAAAAAATAAAACATTTCAAACATTAAGTTTTTGATACTACGGGTATATGAGTGAGAATCGGTACAGAAAATTGCACCCGTAACTTATTATTTGCACCTGCTTTAGTGCAGGCTAGCTGCTAACGCTAAAGATGCTAACCTTCCGTTTGAATTGCCAGACGGCCTCCGAACACCCGCGGCTGGCTTGGCCCAAGTCGACATTTTCTAGAAGTCCAGCTGAACCTCGAATACAAACACCTTCAAATATACAGAGTGGAAAACAGTCCTGCTTATATCCCTCCTCTGGCGGAGCGTGGAAACACCAGAGGAAATGATGTCTCAGAAAAAGGAGGAGGGTAGCCGCTCTGATAAGCACAGTGTCTGGCAACTACCGCCCCCTAGCGTGCTGTAGATGTAACAACTTTATTTTGAACGTTAAGTCTTAAGAAAACCAGCAGTCTTCCCCTGTGCTGAAATGCTGAACTAAGGCTGAGACTAGAGTTATTTGCCAAGAGTTATGCTTATTTATCTGATGATATTATAACATTATTTTTCTTAATAACAAAAAAGTCTGAGAATGACCAAACTGTGTTTCTATCCCATTTTAGTTTTATATAGAAAAGGTTTTCTTTTGTTGTTGTTTTTTGTTCTGTTTTAGTTTTATCAATTTGGCTACTATCAAATCAACTATTTTATCAAAATTTTATCAACTTTTATCAAATCAACTACTAGGTTTATCAAAACCAGTACTTGAGTAAAAGTATTGATAGTTATTGTCAAATCTAACTCAAATACAAGAAAAAGTTAATGGGTTATACATCTACTCAAGCTAAAGTATTGAAGTACTCCTTTACAAATATAATACTTATAAAATACAGTATTGAAAAGTAAATGCATTAAAAAAATGTTTTCTAATATCAGTACATTTCTGTTTAATTTTCTGAGTAATTTTAAAGTACCTTGTAACTTTCGGAAACCACCTGATGTACTGATGCGAAGTAAAGCACCTCAGCATAAAAATATCACAAAAAAATAACGACGGCTATTGTGATTGTAATTTCTCATTTAAAAGCAAACCAACAATATAACAAGAGTATCTTGATTCTCCTCACATTTTCACTATGGACTAGAGGTTTGAGGTTGAATCTATTATGACAAAGAAATTGCAATTCTGATTTGAGAATTCATCCTACTGAATAACTTGGCCACATGGCAACAACCAAAGCCTTAATAAAAATTCTAAATGTGTGGAATGTCATGCAAATATACAAAACAGTGGCATCCAAATTCAGTCCTATGGGCTGCTATCCTGCATTTCGAAATTGCATTTTAAATAAATGAAAAACAGCAACAGTGGATTGCAAAGCTAAGCTGAGCCAAAAGTAACAAGTACTTAGCAGCTTCATAAAATTGAGTAGAAAACAAAAACTTAGGAGGGCTACTTTATAAAGCCTCAAATTCAACGCTTCTTCCGACATTTTGAATTGAAAAAGCTTCCTGAATAGGAAGCGAAATGTCTTCAAACTTGGAAACAAAGTTGTTAAAGATAGGCTCTGTGTACGCACCCTGATGCTCTATCTTTCCGGTTCTTTTCCCTGAAAAGAGATCACCTGGGACAAACTCTTTAAATAACACTTCATAACTTATATGTATTAAATAACCAGGAGACATGACAACAGATTTTGATAGAAATTGTAATCTTACTCAGATCAGAGAAGTTGCTTAGGGTTACAGAACAGCAGCTGCTCACCTCTGGGCTCACCTCTCAGAAAATGGCCTCGATTAACAGTTAAAAAGGTATTTTACATCTCCAGTCTGCCACATCATTATATTTTACATCATAGCAGTTGATTAGACATCCGTGGCTGTAGCCTTATCAAAATAGCACACCCCTCTCATTCCATTTCCAAATCTTTACCATGTACAAAATGAAGATTATAACTGTATATCCAGACAGAGGAAATCTCCTAATTAGATTAAAACATCAGTTCTGATGCACAACAGGCAGCCCATACCAGGGTGTGATAAACTCACACATCTTTAATGATAATTATCATAACAAAGTCCAGTGGATTGTGTTTTTTTTTGTTGTTTTTTTTTTTGTTTTGTTTTTTTTACTTTTTGGGGATTTACCAAAAGAAATTCTAACTATTGCAACAATGCAAAAAAAAAATAAAAAATCATTTTGAGAACCCAGAGATACCTTTGATTCTTTTAGTGCTAGAAGATTAATCAATTTTTATCACTTAATTTAAATCTTTGGTTATGAAGATTTAAATTTAGAAAAGAAAATCATGATTTTTCTTCTTTTTTTTTTTTTTTTTAACCAATCAACTCCCTGGACTTCCAAAACTCAGACTGACATCAGTCAATCATTTTTGTTCTGAGAAATGCACTCATAAATGAAAGAATAGCTCACCGTGAGAGACCACTGACTGCAAACATTTAGTGTGTTATATTTTCATTGTTTGTTGTAAAACATTTTTATTTTACAGCTTATTTCACAAGTTGAATTCTTTCTCCCTATAAATAAAGGTAATCTACCAGATTGGATGATTGAAATAAAAGCTAGTTTTTGTAATTACAGTATGTCACATGTCATTTTTATCATGAAACTTAGGTGAGAAAAAGAATGATTAATCTGAATATGGGAAAAAAAATGGATATTTGATTTTTAAGCGATAAGGCCTAGCCCTAGATTCTATGAATCAATAAAAATGTATAACTTCCCCAAAGTAGGGCTAAACCAGTAAAAGCCTATCTTTTCCACAAATATCGGGTCAAATAAAAACCCTGCCATCCATTGCAGGACTTTTACAAATTTGGAAGTTGCATTCATGGTATCATCAAAATGTAATATGAGTCATTATTAGTTATAATTATATGTTTACATTTGCCTATTGCAATGGTCAGCAACAGGAAATTATGTAAGGCCTGATATGCAGGATATTACCTCCTCAGAAAGAGTGCAACATCCTATGTTTTTATAGAAAATGGTTAATTCCTGACAATATTATCTGTTTGAGTAAAGAGATGGGTATAGAGTTAGTTTCACCGAGTCAACCATGTGCAAAAGGCCCAAATGTGTTTCATTTACTCTGAAACCAAAAATATTCGTGAAAAAGTAATTTGGGAACTTGTTTTTGAAAGATATAATAAGCCTCTTGTAAGGAAATAATAAAAAAAAATAGATTTTGTTTCACATTGTTTAGATATGGAATTTAAAAAGTTGTCTAGGCTGACCCATGGGTCACCAAACCTGTACTTATAGTCCTCAAATCATCAAGAGCCTCACATAATTGCTTTAATTTTTTAACAGAACATATATTCATTTTTTCTATTTAATCAAAATAAGAATTTTGATATTGCAGCAAAAAACGTTTAATGTTCTTTTTATAATATTTGTAATGGAGAAATGGCATAAAAAGAAAAACATGTTCTTGCTCCCATCCACACAACTTCGGCCCTCCACTCTGTATCAATTATTTTTTCGGTATTAATTTGAAAAACGTACAGTTAAGAAAAAAAAAGACATGCCACACCTCATCGTCATTGACAAAGTGGCAAACAGTTGCTTCAAATATTTCTTTCTATGGTTTATTTAAGGTTTTTTTTCAGGTTCCTCAGCGTGACACTCATGCACGCCCCCGTCAGGTAGCGTGAGCGCGCCGCGGCGCTGACAGACGCCATTTTATTTTGAAAATCAAACTGATCTGAAGGCGCTGCAACCCTTCCATTTCATCAAGTTTGTTGTGGGAAAACTAGAAGGAATGACGATCTGAAATACTTTATTGGAAGCACGGTGAGACCGAGAACGCATTTAACATACAACAATCGGCATTATTACATACAAAGCAAAAGCAGAGACATAAAAAGGGGGGTATCTCCATTTTTACCAGCACAAGGAGGGGTCTAATTCCTGAAAACAGCTGTCATTTTCGTAAGCAGAAAAGTAGTAAATTTGTAGTTAAAACATATTAAGTTTCGAGCTAAACGTGGTAACCTAGATGTGTCTATGGTTTGTATCCGAAAGCGAACCCTTACATTTTCTTGAATGGAAAATAATAGAGTGGCTTCCGATATCAACGTTTGTAGCTACGTTAGCATATTCAGAGATTAGTTGGAGCCTCGGCAGCAAGCTAGCAAGGCTAACGTTACCGTTTGCGATCTATATATCGTAAAACAAATTTCCAGTGTTTCAAATTAAATCTCGAAGGTGAATGTTAGAATCCCGAAAAAATAGGAATAAAGACCACTTGACTTAAAACGGGGAAAGTTACCACTTATTTGTGTCCGTTTTGTGCACAGTTAGAGGAAACATGCTCTCACAGCTAACGTTAGCCTCTCGCCAATGCTAATGTAGTCATTTTTAGCGTTAGAGAGCATTTTAATATAGTATGTGCCCATCTTTTTTTAAGCTGTTGAATATATGAACTTCGTTTTATTAAGACGTCTAATGAAGGTTTATAAACTATGTTTTGGTGGTCTTTATGTTTTCTTTCTTGTACATATGTTAGCTAGGTCCTTAATGGTGTTTACCAGCGTCATTGTGGTTAGCTGATCCACACACTTAGCTAGGGTTCCTTCCTAGGTTACTGGAGTGTGGCCGCTGAAGAGTCCAACTTTCTGTAAAACTAGTAGAATCCCTACATATCGGTAGCATTTGATAAATGGACTTATTTGAATCCCCCCCCCCCCCTTTCCTCGCGTTAGCTTCTACGGTTTGCTAGTATGTATTAGCACGGTCTTTGTCTGTGTAGCGACATTTGTTATTTTTAATCTATTAAGTTGGCAATATAAATAGAAGTAGTCGACAGATTTATCACAGCGTGAGCTCTGTAAAGTTGTAGTCTAAATTTGGGGAAAAAATGATAAACGTAATTTAACTTTATAACACATAAAGACTAGATTACATTTGTTTTGGCCTAGTTGGCCAGTTTTTATTCATGAAAACTCTGGTTCAGATTTGATTTGTTTTAAAATCTTTTAAAATCTTATTTTGATCATAGGTGTTGAAACAACAATATTTCCCTTTTTGTTTTTCCACACATAAAAGTTTGGCTTACAACTGGTGTTTCAAAAGTGCCCAGTTACAAATGACTCCTTTCCCAAATCACTTCACATCATAATTTCATGTTAGAATTTAACAAAACAGGCCAACCTGTTTACTTGTCCCTTTGTGCTCTGAGAAGGTTGCAATTACTGGGTTTGATCCCCACAGCCCTCACTCTGGGTTCCTGAGCAAGACCCTTAACCCCACACTGCTCCCCGGATGCTGCAATGGCAGCCCGCTACTTCCCAAGCGGATGGGTTAAATCCAGAGATTAATTTATCCAATGTGAAATCAAATAAAGTTAAATGATTATTATCAATACTGAAAAGTATTTTTGCACGGGTGCCGTTACGATCCTATAACAGTACTAAACAGTTCGGCACAGTGGAACCAGCTCCCTCTCCATTAGTTTTGTATGAAACTAGTGAGATGTAGGATAAATTTCGTAACCAAGAGATCACGAAAATTAATGCCCGTGAAATTTAGAGCTCATTCATATAGACATCTAGGGCAAGCTTGTAAAGCAACACAAAGTTAAGACTTTAAAACTTTTGTTTTCATGCAGCAGGTAAACCACTCAGTGAAGGTTTCATTGACTGAACATAAATTAGAGTTTGCTACACGCTGCAGTCTTCAACCACTTTTAGCACGGAGTAAAGGAGTTGTCTGACTTTCCTAAAATAAATGTTTTTAGTCAATTCCAGGAAAAAAAATCCCCAGACCTTTCATCCATGGTGCCTTTTCTTTTAAGGACAACTTTAAAAAAATCAAAATGTCTCAAATTCTATTATACATCTTGGAGCGACGAGAACACAATTCAAATCTGCTTCTTTTGCAGTCCCCTGTGTTGTTTTTTTATGGTGGTGGGGATGAAGCCATGTGTTTCTGTTGTTTGTTTGTTCCTTCTGTGTTGAGCTTATTACTTGCATATACATCAACTTCGCACCCAACAGCTTCACTAGTTTATTTCCTATTTTGTTAATACCAACATTCATATTGTGTTGTATGTACTACTCATGTCTTTAACGTCTTGGCGTCAAATCTTTTTTTCTTTGTGCTTTCTTTTTCTTTTCTTTTTTTACACTTTCTTGGGCTTTTCCTCCTCCTTTCCTCGCCTTCCTTGGGAGTAGCTTGGCTACATTGCTTCCTTGTTCCATACATGTGCAATTTTATACCTTGGTCATGTTATTTTTTGTTACGCTAAATACCAAAAATACTTAACTTTACTTACAAATGGACCATAGGCAAAGTGTAAAACATACAAATAAAATATAATAAGCTAACATGGTGCTATAGTTTAAAGCAAAAGCTTTTAAATGCAACCAAGGTGTCCCTGAATTTCCCTGACAGGGAAATTCATACATAGTATGTCAAAAAGAAACTTATGTGTATAAAAATTGAGTGAAGGATCCTGATCACTTCAGCCCTTTGACGTAGCATGTTTTTGCACTTTTAATGATTTCCACCCAAGTATTGTGAAACGAAAAAGGATTGAGCTCCATAATTTCATACCGGACATATGTAAATTCACCCCTATCAAATTATAAATTGCAAAATGTTCTATTACATGCTGATACTATACCCTCCTGATGTTTTACCTGAATTAAAATATTGAGATTAAACACAGAATTCTTCCCGACCCAAATTGTAGTTTCGATTTTATTTGATTTTCCTTACTATTAGCGACTATCATCTAGCTGTTTAACTCCAGGGTTTCACTTTTTTTTTTATCACTTTAAAAGCATCATTGTCTAGAGTCCTTTATGGTGAGGCTTAATGCTACTGTTGTGTGGAAAAGTGCTTACTTTTCACATGTATGGATCTGCACGCTAACTGCAACTCTATCTTCCCTTCTGTGTGTCTGCAAATCTGCTTTAACTGTATTACTGCCAACTAAAGGACCGGAGTGAGAATGTTTTTAGTTTTTTTTTTTTTTTTTACACGGCAGTAGTGGCTTGTTTTTTCGACAGTAGGCTGACAGGAAATGGGGTATGAGAGAGGGGGAGAGACATGCGGCAAAGTACCACACGCCTGATTCGAATCCATAGGTCCTGCGCGCTAACCACTGCGCCACCTACACGCCCCATTTTTTTATTTTCTTTTTTTACTACTGTTAAAATGTAACGTGTCCCAAAATGGAGTACCTCTGCAGTTTTAAAATTATATTGCAAGCGCAGTTAATTGCCCAGTCCCACCTTTTGCGGAGGGTGAAGGAGTAACTTTATCAAAAACAGCTTCTACTAATATTCAATTCAGTTTATTTATATAGCGCTAATTCACAATACATGTCATCTCAAGGCATTTTACAGTTCAACTAGATCATCCAGTCAAATTGAATCAAAGTTTTCTACCTAAGGAAAACTAGTTGATTGCATCGACTCATTGTCTCAAATGCAATATAACTTCCTGATTTTAAAGGCACTGTTTTAGTTGCAAGAAGGTAAGGATTAAGCCAGCAGAAATCACGTGCAGACAGTTGATTAAATCTGTAATGTTTAGTGTTGCACAGATACCAGTATCGGTATCGGTGCCCTGATCCAGCACTAAAATGGTGATATCGGCGAGTACCAACAAATAGGGCAATACCATTTTGAGAACCAAAAGTTTATTCAACTATTGTCTCCCATTCCATGTAGGCAATAAAAGGTTCTACTGGATTCACTTTGTATTAGTCTTTTTCCTGCTTCACAAAGGTAGGCAGCAGCTTGACAAAGCCATGATGGCAATTATTTTACATCCAAGTAGTATGCAGTTCTTCATATATAAACACAAACATCCATTTCAAACAGATGGTATCGGTCAATACGGCACAGCCAGGTATCGGTATCGGGGCCAAAAAACAGCATCAGCGCAACACTAGTAATGTTGCAGTACTCTCACACTCTCTATGTTCTGGTATGAAATTGTAAATAGCTCTGGCCTATATGAACTTTTTTTTTTTATGGCCTTAATTGAAAGTTAAAATCTAACATACTGCTTTTTCCATGTTTGTTAGTTTCGGCCCAGAAATGAAATATAACACTAAATGTTTGCAGCTAGTGGTATCACACACTCAGTCAGTCTGAGCTATAGAAGCTTAAGGTATGGATTTGTGGAAAAACCCCGACATAAAACAGATTTCCCAAGAAATCAATCTTAATCAACCAAAAATTGAAATAATAAAATTAAGGATGCACAATATAATCGGCCCCCTATCGGTATCGGCCTGTATCGGTCTTAAAACTGAATATCGGACATCGGCCACCCCACCGATATTTAACCCGATATTTGATCAGTTTCTGAGTTTCTAAAGTCTAAAAAAAAAATTATAAATACTACTTCTTCTTCCTCAAAAACTTCTTTTTAACAGACTTTAAAACTTCTAGAGATGAGGGAAAAAATATTGATACATTCAAATATCACAATATCTTCATATGCTGATATATTGCCATTTAAAAACACCATATCAATCTCTCTTACTAATGAAATATTGCTATATGTCATCGTTATGCTACGAAATCCCCCGAAAATTCACGAAATTTTGCCATATTTTTATATGTTGATATATTGACGTGCTATTTTACTAACAAAATCTCACAAGAATTTGCAAAATATCACGAGAGTTTGTAACAGAACGATGAAATTTCACCGGATTTTGAAAGTAAAATAGATCGATACCGCGTTTTTAAAAATCAATTTGATATCAGCATATGAAAACATATTTGAGTATATTATTTTTCAAAGTGTCAGAAATGGATAACAAAACTATTAGCTATTTTCAATGACTACTTATTTTTCTTTAACATCGGTATCGGTATCGGTTATCGGCTACATGAGTTATAAAATACCGGCATATCGGATATCGGCCACCTTGAGCAGCAATTATACCAAAATAGTAAAACGAAAATATGTAATAATTTTGCATTTAAGACAGCAATAACTGCTTCCACTGTCGATATGCTATATTAGGGACTCAAGTGGAAAACTTTGTTTCACCTAGTTTCATTTAATAAAAAAGTCTTCTTTAAGGAAACTTTTGCTTAACGATTAATCGAAAAAATTATTGACAGATTAATCTATTTATAAAATATCACATCTGTGGTTTTGTCTAATATGGCATTAAACCTAATTATACTATATAATTCTTAAAATCAGTTGGTCACATAAGAATGTTTTTCTTACAGAAAATCATCTTATTTTCTTTAGTGATTTATAAAACTGTTTTTCATTCACAGATGCTGTCCATGGTTTTAAACTGAAGGATTCTACCTGTTTGCACTGGGAGCCACTAATCGGAGCACACATTTGGAAGCCAACATTTGTCACACCTTTTGGGGGGGGGGAGCAGAAGTAACCTATCACTGAAGTGACTAAAGGGGAATAATGGTGATTTTGCGCCGCGCTCGGCTGCCTGCTTCCGCCCCAACCAGCAATGAATCTTGACTCGCTCTCGCTGGCTTTGTCTCAAATCAGCTATCTGGTGGACAATTTAACGAAGAAAAACTACCGAGCCAGCCAGCAAGAAATACAGCATGTAAGTAGCAGCAATAAACACAAAATTTATATTTTAATTTTGTAGAAGTAGATCACGAGAACAACCTACTGATGTTGACTTAAATTGTCAACATGTACTGTAGATGGTTTACAGTTTTAGATGTTGGATTTTAATGAAATTCTTCTAAAAAATTCTCAGCATAAACACAAGGCATGTATGTAAAGGTGACTTTGAATTTATTCAAACAGATTTGCATAAGCACCATAAATGTTATGTACTTTACTAAACCACAATTTTGACATTTTTTGGTTTTTATGCTGTCATCTAGACACCCGTTTTGGGGAAAGTTGTTATGCCAATTCTTATGTCAGTTGTATTAACCAAACTAGCTGCAGTATTTAGGTTGCTTTCAAAGGTGAAGTGATGTCAGTAGATGAGCCCTAATGTATTACAGCTGAAATGTTTATAAAAATAACCAACTTAGATTCTGCAATATTCTGCATCTCTTTATTCAGTTTGTTTGAGAGTGTTGATGAGTGTTCAGTGAAGCTTGGTGTACTTAAAGAATTTCTACAAAAAAAAAAAAAAAAAGATTGACTCTGCCTCTCTTAGGCTCATCAGAATTTGGTTGTTATTAATTTTGCTAGAATAAATGTTTTAATTTCATTTTGTTGAAGTTTCTTGATGTAAATTACCTTACGACTTTGGTTGAACAGAGGTTTAGAGAGGGAAATTTTTAAAAAAGGATTGCGGTGAGCTTATAAAAAGTTAATTCTTTTCCCCTACATCTTGTTTTCTATTGTGTGTGATTACAGATTGTAAATCGTCACGGCCCTGAGGCAGACAGGCATTTACTACGCTGTCTCTTCTCCCATGTGGATTTCAGTGGCGATGGTAAAAGCAGTGGCAAGGATTTTCACCAGGTAATCTTTTATAAGAAAGAGCTTGGCTTGTCATTGAGGTGTTTTGGACCACTTAAGAACTTCAATCACAAACCAGTCTGCTCATTTTAAATGAGCAGACTGCCACCAAACAAGGATGGAAATTCAACCTGAGAGTCTATGCACTGAGAGCAATTTCCTCCTACTCTTATTGCAGCTAATTATTTGATATAAAATTTGCTCATATCTCTTTCTCTATTCCTCCCCTGATTCACCTCTGCTTTGTTTTATTCCCCTCCAGACACAGTTTCTGATTCAGGAGTGTGTGTCGCTGATTTCAAAGCCAAACTTTATCTCTACTCTCTGTTACGCCATCGACAATCCCCTGCACTACCAGAAGGTAAGGAGCGGGTGTTATAAAATATCAACTTACTCTTTTAACACACAATAGTCTGCTTCCTTTCGGTTTCAGAGATTGTCAGTTATTTTAAATTAAAGGTAAATTTTCTATGAAGTATGCAAAAGACTGGGTGTATTGTTGGTACCTACTGCATATTTTTTGTGCTCTAATGAGAAAATGTGTTTGAAGCTCTTTTGATTAAAAAAAATCTATTTATTTTATCTTTCAGAGTTTGAAGCCATCTGCCCACCTGTTTACTCAACTGAGTAAAGTACTTAAACTCAGCAAGGTTCAAGAGGTAAGATGGCCCTTAATTTAGATATAATCAACTAAAATAAATAAGCTTGTGACTAAAAACTTTTGTCTTGTTTAACACAAAACTAATAAGACATGGTAGAACCATCTTGATCTGATTTATTTTTCTATTTCCAGGTAATTTTTGGCCTTGCTCTCCTTAACTCCAGCAACACAGATCTTCGGGGATTTGGTAAGTGTTGTGGTAAAGCCACATCTCTCTAAACATAAGATATATATTTTTTTAGTTTCCTGGTGAGTCCTCAGTTTTCCTTAAAAAATATTGAGTAACACCCCAAAAATGTTTTTTTGTTTATGTATTTTGTATGCTTCAGCTGCACAGTTCATCAAGCAGAAACTTCCTGATCTTCTGCGGTCCTACGTGGACGCAGATCTCGGAGGAAACCAAGAAGGTGGCTTCCAGGACATTCCCATAGAGGTGTTGCACCTGCTGCTCTCCCATCTACTGTTTGGACAGAAGGGAGCCAGTGGGGTAGGGCAGGAGCAGATTGACGCTTTCCTCAAGACACTTTGCCGAGGTATAGAGATGAAAAAAAACGACCATCTTGTTGTCTCATCATGAAATAATATTATTTTAATCTGAACAGATTGATTACATTTCTGTGTCCTGTTTCCTAGATTTCCCCCAGGAGCGCTGTCCTGTGGTGCTCGCACCACTGCTGTACCCTGAAAAACGGGACATTCCCATGGATAGGATCTTACCAGACTCTGGGGAGTTATCTAAGACCATCATGGAGAGTTCTCTTGCAGACTTCATTCAGGAAGTTGGCTATGGCTTTTGTGCCAGGTGAGTTGATTGTCATGGTAGTAAAGGCAGGCTAAGTCCACATGATTTTTATGGGTCAGTTTTATCCTGTAAATGACTTGAATCAATCTAAACATTTTTCTCTAAGTTATAATGTAGTTTTGTTAACTAAAGCAAAGAGAAAATGCTGTTTAAACTGGTTTTCTCAAGGTTACGCTGTAGGCTCTCCTAACTCTTGTTAAATATTGAACTTAAGTAAGATAAGGATAGATAAGCCTGTGATATTGCATTGAGTCAAAATCACAGTTCAATCACTTGTTACAGAAAATCTTATAATAAAACAGCCAGTTGTTTTTGATTTAAAACAACCAAAAAAGGCCACTACTACAATCTTAAGTATTGATTATATTGTGATGTTTATTTATTCTAATAATTATCCATAGACTTGTTCAAAAGAAAAGAGTGAACACCCACTTAATTTAGAAAGGATATATTTCCTCTGTGCTGCTGCTAATACAGATTAAATATTAGAGGTGTCTGTCCAGCTTGGGAAAACGCCTCCCAAACTAAGCTATGTTTTATATACCGCCTTCCTAAAAGAAGATTATTGGCCACTGATCTTACAGTATACACATTACTTTTTAAATTGATTACATGAAATATAACCAAATGTATCTGTTTATTTTATTTATTCTTTTATTAAATTGGACCGTTAGCTAAATTAATACTAGAGAAGACAAAATTGCAAAAGAAAATATTTGCATATAGAAGAGGGCTATAAATGCAAACTGTACTGTATCTGGTGTAGATGTAGTGGAAAATCTTTATTTTTGTAAAGGTTTGTGCCCTTCTCTAGCAGGCTTTAGGGAAGATAAGGAGTACATCCTGAGAGGGTCTCATCTAACTAAGCTGTTTCTGATTGTGAATAGTTTCTTAGCATGGCACCTTCTCACGGCTCTGCTAATGAACCATTTTTAGATTATGTTTAAAGGGTGGCAACATTTAAACTTGCAAAAAGCCTAGAGAAAAACGTTTGGACACAAAGTTAAACTTAATTTAAAATCAGTTTGTTTTTCTTCCATTTCCTATTAAAATATAAGCTTTTCAAATTTGTATCAAATACCCTGTTTATCCTGTGTATAAATGACCCAACAATGGCAAAAAACAATGATCAATTTGTTTTCTGATGATGTAACATTATGTCACTCTCATGAATGATTGAAAATTGTAATCTGATTAAGCCCTAAAAGCCATTACTGAGGTCTCTACTGGTCTGCTGTTGCTAAAACTAAACTAATTTTGATGTACTGCTGACATAGTATGTGTCCTTTTGTCTCCAGCCTTGATGAATGCAGAAACATAATTCTCCAGTATGGGGTTAGAGAGGTGACTGCCAGCCAGGTAGCCAGGGTTCTGGGAATGATGGCTCGAACCCACTCTGGTCTATCTGATGGCATCCCACTTCAGGTAAGACACCTTTTTGTTGTGTTGAACAGAAGCTATGAGAATTCCTGCAGGGCATCTAGAAAATGTAAACAATGTTCAGGTTCAACCCCACCCAAATACACTCATTTGCTAACTTCTGTTTTCAATGAAACAGATGTTTTGTTACTTTGTCTTTTTACAAGTAGCGCAAAGTACCTTGTTAAGATCTTAGACATTGAAATTAAACAGTGGCCAATTGTGTAGATTAATTTTTCTTTGTAGTATCTGCTTCACTGTATCTCTGTCTTTTTACTAAATCATTCAGAACTTGTTTCACCTTTACAGTTTAACTCTGCAATTAGACTTTGCTGCTAAGCAGTAACTTGCGGTTGAAATACATTTTTTAAATGCATAATTTTTTTGATGCTCTTGTGTGTTTATGGACTTGCAAATGTCCCTTTTAAATTCTAAATATTTCAGGAGAACTTCATCAAAGTGATGATTAGAAATGTGATAATTGTCTGTCGCTAGCTGGTAGCGACATTAAGAGATATTTGAGGATTTTACCAAACACAACATATACTGCATGCACTCAACTAGCTGCTCCAAGCATGTTTGAATTAATGGAGGCTCACATTTTCTTATAAACTCTAAACTTTGATAAATAATTATTCTATTTGTTTTTGATCTTCCCCTCAGTCCATTTCTGCTCCAGGAAGTGGAATTTGGAGTGATGGCAAGGATAAGAACGACGGCTCTCAGGCACATACGTGGAATGTTGAGGTTCTCATTGATGTTGTCAAAGAAGTTGTAAGTAGTAGAAATATTCATTGTAAAATGAACCATTGTGTTCTTTTATGTCAGTGGTTGTCAGAAGCATCAAGACTTAATTTCTTATTGTAATAGAGTAAAATATCAACAAGAATGTTATTTATCATTAAGTCCCTCACTGTCATGCATGTTTTTTAGTTGGCTAACTAAAGCTGACAGAGCGATGAGTACATTGTGTAGTAAGAAAGGAACCAAGAAAATTTGGGTTAATCATAGTTGATATTTTCCATAATGGTTTTGTAATTGGTTTTCTGAGCAACTGCAGTCCTGGCTCCATTTAGGATTGTTTTTGTTCTACTTGCTAGAAAAAATAAGTTGTGAAGAACTTTTGTTTTTTCTGATTATCTTAGAATCCCAACTTGAACTTCAAAGAGGTAACGTATGAACTGGACCATCCAGGCTTTCTAATTCGGGACAGCAAAGGCCTGCAGATCGTGGTGTACGGGATCCAACGAGGCCTGGGGATGGAGGTCTTCCCTGTTGATCTCTTTTACCGGCCATGGAAACATGCTGAGGGGCAGGTAACTACTGCCATTTAAGGAAAACCCGAAGCAAACAATCTTCGTTTTAAAATGGTTGCCATCAGGCTTTTAGCTAGGAATATTTCATACGGTGTACACCTGGTATGCTTCCCTGGAAAATTTTTAAATGTAGACTCCCTGAAATACTATTTCCTGAATTTTTTTGGTAAAATGCAGTTAACTTTTTTGTCTTTGTTACAACACAACTTTTGTCCTGAATATGGGAAGTGTGTGGGCTTGACAAGAGGTGGAAATTTCATAAGGAAGACATGAAAT
>NW_015151312.1:183661-239819 GCF_000732505.1 Cyprinodon variegatus | reverse complement strand
TCCCCTACTGATCGTGGCGGCTGGAAGTAGATGTTAGCATTTTTTCAGGTATATGGTAAAAACTGCAGGCACCAGAATAATAAAAGCAAACATATTTTGCTGTCATTTTAAGTTAATTTAGGCGTTAATATACTGTTTCAGTGGAGTGATCATTGCACTCTGCATAAGCAGCTCTGTCTGCTCTTAGATCAGCTTTTCTGATTGGTTAATGTGGCTCGTTGAGTAGCAAAGGTTAAATTTTCCAACTCTGGCATCTGCTGCTTGTGAAATTTTTAACATTTTAACAAAGTTTCTAGGGAAAAATTTGGGCCTACCAAAGCCGTACATCCCAAAAACAGGGTGTACAATTTGTCTTTCTTTTTTTTTTTTTAGTAAAGGGCTTAGAATGTACGCCCGAATGCATTGCTAGCTAAAAGCCTGGTTTTCATAGTATTTTATTTGTAATGATGAACCTTGTTTTCCAGCTTTCATTTATTCAGCAATCCCTGATGAACCCTGAGGTGTTTTGCTTTGCCGACTACCCGTGTCACACTGTGGTCATTGACCTCCTCAAAGCTCCGCCTGAGGACGACAACAGGGAGATAGCTACCTGGTATGAAAGCTATATTCTCTTTCACACAAGGAATGCAATATTAAATGTTGTGCAAGTATGAGAGTTTACGCTGTGACAATATTCACAGGTTCTCTTAAATGTTTAGACTTTGCCATGGATTTTCATTTACAAAGCTTCTATAAACTTCCACAGGAAAAGTCTGGACTTGGTGGAGAGTCTTCTTCGACTCTCTGAGGTTGGGCAATACGAGCAGGTGAAGCAGCTCTTTAGCTTCCCAATCAAGCACTGCCCGGACATGTTGGTGTTGGCGCTACTGCAGATCTCCACCTCCTGGCACTCGTTACGCCATGAGCTGATTTCCACCCTCATGCCAATCTTTCTTGGAAACCATCCCAACTCTGCCATTATCCTGCACTACGCCTGGCATGGACAGGTGGGTTCTTTTATAATTTAGCTCCGTAAATCAAAACTTGGAACTTTTTTAGTTTAGTATTCCATCATTTTTGTGGATTTGTTTCTACACATTGTTACCTTCTTAAAGCATCTGATTACTTGGCCTCCTCCTTAACAGGGACAGTCTCCTTCCATTCGTCAGCTGATTATGCATTCGATGGCAGAGTGGTACATGAGAGGGGAACAGTACGATCAGGCCAAGCTGTCTCGGATCCTGGATGTGGCCCAGGACCTAAAGGTTATTAATGCATTGCAAAGTGTTGTATGTCCAAATTTAATATCAAGAAAAAATGTTTTACAACTGTGTTGAGTTTAAAAGTTTGTGGTGCCAATTTAATAAACAAGCTTATCATTTCAGTCTCTGTCGATGCTGCTGAATGGTACTCCTTTCGCATTTGTCATTGACCTCGCTGCACTTGCCTCTCGCCGGGAATACCTCAAACTTGATAAATGGCTGACTGACAAAATCCGGGAGCATGGGGTAAGGGTATAGATGATGCGGAGATGAAGTCGACTTACACGGTTACTACTACATATCAGTCATTTTAATATATATTTATTTTTTGTATTCTTTTACCCATCATAGGAACCATTTATCCAGGCATGTGTTACGTTTCTGAAAAGACGCTGCCCATCTATCATGGGGGGTCTGGCTCCAGATAAGGACCAGCCCAAAAGTGCCCAGCTTCCTCCAGAGACTTTAGCCACCATGCTTGCCTGTTTGCAGTCATGTGCTGGGTGAGAAGCTATAACATTTTTCTGTTTGGAGGCTTTGTGAGGGATTTTAGCTGTTTTCTTTAGTTTGAGCACTTCATGTCGAAGATGTAGAGAGAAAACTGCCAGTAATTCCATTTGGATGATTTTTTTTAGCGTTAGCTGTTTTAGCTCCATCCTTGATCGTCACAGTAAGAAACTAGAAGAATCAAACCAAAACCTCGTAGCTAAGAGGTTCAAGCAAAAGATATCTTTGGAATGGAGGCTTTTACTGATCTAGAATGAATTAAAGTTTGATATTTTTTTTTAGCATGTTTGAGGTGTTTTAGAAATTAAATAGAGGGAATCACAAAGATGTGACTTTGAGAAGGAAGTTACATATTTAACATGTCTGTAGTGAGTAGATGGAAGGAAGCTAAACATCATAAGGTGGGATTCTTTGGGGCTTTTTAGTTTTCAGCCAAGTTTCATAATTCTTTTTGAAACAACCAATCAGGTCTTGGTTTGAAATGGGTTTAATACAAGTGGAAATAATCATCAATAAATTTTCTTTATTTTTCTGATTGCCATAAACTAATATCAGCACCAGCAGGTCAAAGGTTATAAGCAGATGTCAGAGAGACCTGGCAACAATGTAGATTGTATTGCTTGAACTTATTGACTTTTTAATGTCTGATTAACTCTTGCTGCTTAAAATGTTTTAAATGTTAGGTCTTTTTTCCCCTGTGCCTTCAGGAGTGTGTCCCAGGAATTGTCAGAGACAATCCTCACCATGGTTGCCAATCGTAGCAATGTAATGAATAAAGCTCGACAGCCTCCACCTGGAGTGATGCCAAAGGGGCGCGCTCCAAGCGCCAGCAGCCTGGATGCCATCTCACCTGTACAGGTATCGTCATGTGAAAGGCCAATGGTAATTTGACAGTTTATTATTTTAACCGATATACTTTATGAGATCTGGATATTTTTTGTTTATTTTTTTCTGGACAAAGATAATTTAAATGTTTTCCTTTTGTTCATTATTTTCCTCATTCTGTTCTTCAGATGGACACTCTGCCTGGTATAGGTGCCTTGAGTCTTGGTAGCACCCCAACCACCCACACTCAGAGCATGCCGTGCTTCCCCGGCTCAGCTATCAGTAATCCTCTTTCCCCTTCAAAGGCCTTCCCGCCTCTTCCAAACCCTAACTCGAGCACACCTTTTGGGGTTCATGGCAGCTCGCAGCTTCCTGGTATGGACTCTGGTACTTATCCTTTCTGATGTTCCTTCATACAAATACAAGCATTGGCCAGAAAGTCAAACTAAACTTTCACTACTACGGTAGTTTATTTTCCTCACTAAGACTTGGAAAGAATTGAGGATAAAAAAAAGTTAAGTACAATTTAGGTTAGTTAAGCTTGACGTAACGTATGTGTTTATTTTCGGTCAGGTATCACCTCCAGCATTGGTTCCAGCCTGGGAATGCCATCAGTTAGCACTGATCCCTTTGGCACAAGGAAGATGAGCACACCTGGCCTGACCCCTCCTACCTTCCAGCAGAGTAAGATGAAGGCCTGTAAGTGGCGATGGTAGTGGTCTGACTGAGAGCCCTGCTTTGCTCTGCGCTGTATTTCCTCTTCAAAGTAATAAAAGCTTGGGTTTCCTAAACTTTAATGCACATTCTGCTTCAAATGTTCCTTTTGCAACATAAGGTTTTGTTATTGAAGAGGAAATACAGATCAGTCTTCCATTGCTTGTCTGCTTACGCTGACTGTTCCTTTTTCATAATTTTGGATGTAAAGCTAATTTTCCCTTGATTAAGGAAATAAGATTAATAAGATTTATCTGTTAGATACATCAAATATAAGAACCCTTGTTGTTTTGGGCCTTTATGGGTACACCTAATGCATTTACTTTTTATCTCTTTATGGGTTAAATAACAATCAGGAAAAGATTAAAGTTTGCAATTCGTTCCAATCTTTTGGATTATAAAGAAATGACTAGTATTAATAAACCAGCTGTATAGTTTTTAATAACCGTTTTTGTCTAAAATTTTTCATTTTTGTTTTGTGATAACTTGAAACCATTTTACTGGGATTAAGTCAGCACTGAAACAAAGGTGCCTTTTAAATTTGATCTAAATAATATTTCTGCTCTCTTTCAGCTGATCTCTCTCAGGTGTGGCCAGAGGCTAACCAGCACTTTAGTAAGGAGATCGACGATGAAGCTAACAGTTACTTCCAGCGTATTTACAACCATCCACCTCACCCAACCATGTCTGTGGACGAAGTAAGTACTGTTTTGTTGGATATTGCACACAAGTTTCACTCAGCCTGTCAAGCTTTTTTGACTCCATCGAACTATTCGGCCTTTCTCTTTTAGACTACCTTTGAATACAATTAACCATTTGTCTGCCTTTCCAGTTTTTTAGAATGTAACCATTTATCTATTCATTTTTCTTAATCTCTATGTTATTCCATTGATTTATCCCTCTCTGTGAACCATTTTCCGTTATCAGGTAATTTTTCCATCTATTGCTCAGTCCCTCTGTCTACAAAATAGTTGGTTCATCTGATTTTCTGTTTTTTCTTTTATCCATCCTCTACCTTTTTCCCATCATACCTTGTCCGATCATCAGACAAGCTGTTTGTCTAAAATACATGACATGGATTGACCATAAATGTCTCCGTCATGATTAGAGATGTTGTCGGCTGGTGATACCCCTAACAAAGAAGGAAGTTTCCTGTTAAAACAGTTTAAAAAAAAAATCTATCAGTCAGCTGCAGCTGATTCAGAACGCTGCTGCTCGAGTCCTCACTAAAGACCAAGAGACTGGATCACATCACTCCAGTTCTGAAGTCCTTACACTGGCTTCCTGTGTCTCAAAGAATTGATTTCAAAGTACTTCTGTTAGTTTATAAATCATTAAACTGTTTAGGGCCTAAATACATTTCTGACCTGCTAGTACACTATGACCCCCCCAGACCTCTAAGGTCATCTGGGACAGGTCTACTTTCTGTTCCTAGGGTCAAAACTAAACAGGGGGAAGCAGCTTTCAGTTACTATGGTCCTCACATCTGGAATAAACTCCCAGAAACCTGCAGGTTCGCTGCTACTCTCAGTTCTTTTAAATCAATGCTGAAGACATTTCTTTTTGATGTTGCCTTTCTCTAAATGGCGATCATTTCTTTACTGTTTAATTTTTTATACTGCACTGTAATTTTTATTCTTGTGTTTTATTCTGTTTTTATTTTTAACTGTTTCTTCTGTGTTTTATTTATTTTTTTAACTGATTTTATGTAAAGCACTTTGAATTGCCCTGTTGCTGAAATGTGCTATAAAGCTGCCTTGCCTTTCCTTGTTTTAGAAAAAATGTGTCTGCTAACAAAGAACCCAAAACAAATTAAAATACACTATGAATCTGTTGCAATCATCATCGCTCTAGTTTTTTTCAGGATTCATATATCAGTGATGACCGCTGTAGAAATATTCACCATATATTCAAAGGGAACCTTTATATTAGTAGAATTTCTTTTTAATTTGATGAATCAGAGATCGTGAACTCTGGCATTGGGAGGCTATCCAGTCACCTTCTACATTGTCGTTGCCTCTCTCCAGGTACTGGAGATGCTTCAGAGGTTCAAGGACTCGACCATCAAGCGGGAACGAGAAGTGTTCAATTGCATGCTTCGAAACTTGTTTGAAGAATACAGATTCTTCCCTCAGTATCCAGACAAAGAACTGCACATCACTGCCTGCCTCTTTGGTGGTATTATTGAGAAGGGTCTTGTCACCTACATGGCTCTGGGTCTGGCCCTGCGTTACGTTCTTGAGGCCTTACGGAAACCATACGGATCCAAAATGTATTATTTTGGTATTGCTGCACTGGATAGGTTCAAAAACAGGTATGTGAATACTTTTTAGACAAACATCAATATGAAATAGTTGTTTACAGTGATTACATTCTTTATGCTTCTAGACTTAAGGACTACCCTCAGTACTGTCAACATCTGGCCTCAATCGGTCACTTCCTTCAGTTTCCTCACCATTTACAAGAGGTAGATATATGTACTGAATGTTTGTTTGCTTTGCTCATATTAATCCTCACCTTCAAATAGATTGACCCTCTCGCTCTGCTTCTTTAAACATCCTGTGTGTGCAGTATATCGAGTATGGCCAACAGTCACGTGACCCTCCGGTGAAGATGCAGGGATCCATCACCACACCCGGAAGTCTCGCCCTGGCCCAGGTTCAGGCTCAGTCCCAGCAGCCTCCCTCTCTCAAAGCGCCACAGCCAGGCCAGCCAAGCACCCTGGTCACCACCACCACCACAACAACCACACCTGCCAAAATAAGCACCATCTCCAGGCCTCCAGCCAGCACCTTTAAGAAGGATATGCCTGTAGGTTCACGTGAATTGATTGAGTCCTTTCACTTGTCATTTTTCATCTGCAAGAACTCGCTCACAATTGGTTGTTCATCCCTGCAGCCTTCAATAAACACTACCAACATCGACACCTTGCTGGTTGCCACTGACCAAACAGAGCGGATTGTTGAACCCCCAGAGAATGTCCAGGAGAAAATAGCTTTTATCTTCAATAACCTTTCTCAGTCCAACATGACACAGAAGGTAAAAAAAAAAAAAAAACACTCTTAACCCTTTAAACCCAAGTGTATCGTATTTGTTACATGAGTTTTTGTGGCTTCTGCACCATCAGTGTGATGTTTTTGTTGTTGAAACACTGACTTAAATATTCAGAAACATGTAGTGAACAGAAAATGTATAAAATATTATATGTAATTGCCTTATGTATCAAATTTGATGCAAATAAATTATCTAATTTAACTTGTACAACATTTTTTAGGAAATTTAAACGACATTTTAATTTTGAAAAATTTGAATGTTCAATTATTTCCTGTTTCCGGCTTTAAAGAGTTAAAACTTTATTTGATTTCCTCTTTTTGTTCCCCCTCACCAACAGGTTGAGGAGTTGAAGGAAACTGTGAAAGAAGAGTTTATGCCATGGGTGTCTCAGTACCTTGTGATGAAGCGGGTCAGCATTGAGCCTAACTTTCACAGCCTCTATTCCAACTTTTTGGACACGCTCAAGAACCCAGAGTTTGTCAAGATGGTTCTAAATGAAACTTACAGAAATATCAAGGTACATGGTCATTTAATCCGCTTTAGAGGTTAAACCTTTTTTTCTTGTCTAATATGAATTTAACTGGAGCATTTTCTAAATGTTAATATAATAAAGAGCTAAATAAACTAAATTTAGTGGAACTAAAACCCATGATTGTTTATCTTTTTGCGACAGGTGCTTCTAACTTCTGACAAGGCAGCTGCTAACTTCTCTGATCGCTCCCTGCTGAAGAACCTAGGCCACTGGTTGGGCATGATTACAGTGGCCAAAAACAAGCCTATCCTCTACACAGTAAGAGTTTGTATAATTGTTGAAGTGTTTGGGTTGTTTATCTCCATTTACAGCCCCCTAAGCACATCCTTCTTAATTTTTCAGGACCTGGAACTCAAATCTCTGTTATTAGAAGCCTACGTGAAAGGCCAGCAGGAGCTCCTTTATGTGGTTCCCTTTGTGGCCAAAGTCTTGGAATCTAGTCTACGGAGCATGGTGAGAGATGTGGATTAATATCTCAAAGCTGCTGGATCTGAATTTGCTTTTGAGGATTGGTTAACCTGTCAGCCGTTGATTTTATTTTATTTTTTTTAACCCTCAAATGCTTTCACCTTTCCTCAATAACATGGCTAATAAAAGGCCAAAAAAAAAACCTTGTGTGGGTTTTTTTGTATGTCAGCTGAAGCTTTTCTTTTATATTCTCTAGATTTTAAGTGAATGTACATGACTGGTATAATTAGGTGGTGTTAAATGATCATTTGCATGTTGTAGGTTTTCAGACCTCAGAACCCTTGGACCAT
Organism: Cyprinodon variegatus; assembly: GCF_000732505.1. Lineage (NCBI taxonomy): Eukaryota > Metazoa > Chordata > Actinopteri > Cyprinodontiformes > Cyprinodontidae > Cyprinodon > Cyprinodon variegatus. The sequence goes on along the minus strand of NW_015151312.1, from coordinate 232,188 downwards.
GGCCATTATGAATGTTCTCGCTGAGCTCCACCAGGAACATGATCTTAAGGTAAGTGACTTGGTCTTAGTATTTTCTGTCCCATTGGTGTGTTGGGATTGAGGTATCAGGTTGATTTTGTGAACCAATTTACCCCTAAAGCAATGTGGACAAGTTTGTCAGGGTTCCCGCGGGTCCTTTAAAAAGTCTTAAAAGGCATTGAATTCTTCAAAATAAAACAAAGGCCTTAATTGGTATTAAAATGTCTTAAATTAGTCTTTCGTAGGTCTTATTTTTTAAAACATCATAAATAGGATTATTTTTATTACGACTTATTTTTGTAATCTAAATAAAACATTTAAATTGAAAAAAACAATTTTTTATTGAAAAAAAAAAAAAAACGGCTCGCCATTATTGGTTCCGTCCCGATAGCGGAACCAGTAAAAGCGTTGTTGTGGCCGGGACATTTGGGAGATGCGCCATTTACTTTTTGTCTGGAAAATATGAGCAGGTGTAAATGTTACCAGAATTGGCTCCAGCCAAGAGTTTTCTCCATGGCTAAAACCAGGGAACATATATGAGGCACAGTGTATTTTGTGCAAGAACTCATTCAAGCTCGGAACCATGGGAATTAAGGCAGGGGAGTCGCACATGCGAAGCGCGAAACACAAAGCGTCAAAATCGAGTTACAGAGAAACAGCCGGTATTTCTCAGTTTTGTTCCACCCTTGTCTTTGTAACACTTCCACTTATCACCAAATCAAACATACTAAAAAAACGATACAAAGAAAAATAGCTGCAAAAAAGACTTGGCACTGGTTATGTTGTGGCTTTGAAACTGATTTGTTTTGTTCCCTGCTAAAACAAAGTTTGTGAATTCAGTTAAATAATTGTTAAAATATATCTTGTCATTTGTGTGTTTTTAGCTTTCTTCCTGTATGGGAAGCTTTTCAAAACTTGAAACATTAGTGCAGTGGTTTATGTTAAAATAAACCTTTGGGTTAAGTTGTCACAAGTGGGTTTTTCTTGTGTTTCTTGTGAATTTGGTCTTAAATTTTTATTTCAAGTGGCATTAAAAAGTCTTGAATTTAACTTGCCTTACGCTGTAGGAACCCTGGTTTGTAGTTAAAGCTCTTTATTTTTTTACCACATTTGCAAAAATCTTAAAGTTAAGACTTGGATTTTAACGTTTTTACTATAGTATAAACTGAATTAGACATTAATTCAAAAATTTTTAAATATTTGCATGGACTTGGGTTTATCTGACTAGTTTTTCCATTTACTTATGCATTACTTGGTGTCAGTTTGTACTCGCTTTCACAACTGATGTAAGAAAAATTTTCTGAATGCTATGCTGTAAAAACTTTTAAAATAATATATACCAGCTGAAAGTCTCTGATTTGAGATCATTATTATGAATTAATTTGTCACTGGCTCGACGAGGAATCAAAACCAAAGTAAATTCAAACAGTAGTTTTGGGAAGAGTTTGTTTTTAATTCCAAGGTTTTGTTAATCACCAGTAAATCCACAAAGCAAAATGAATTTCAGCCTAATGTTTCCTTTATAAATGATTCTCAAGTTGAAACTTGTTAAATAAAGAAATTTTAAAAGGGTGAAAGAGGAAGGTAGATAAGTTGATTGTGCATGTGACACGTTCCTTCAGAGAACGTGCTAATTGTTAACACTTATTCTTCTCTTTTGCACCACAGTTAAATTTAAAGTTTGAGATTGAAGTTCTTTGCAAGAACTTGTCTCTTGACATCAACGAGCTGAAGCCAGGGAATCTGCTGAAGGACAAAGATAAGCTGAAGAACCTGGAGGAGCAGTTGTCTGCACCAAAGAAAGAGGCAAAGCCGCCAGAAGAGATCCTACCGCCTTCTAACTCAGGTTGTTGCGCCTGTTACTCTTGTTGCTTATTGATATTATTGTATTTCTAATCTGCTTGGTCTGGGATTTTAATCATATTAGCCTTTTGTGACCAACAGGAGACTTTGTTCAATTTGCAGTTCCTGCGACGACCCCAGCTGCCCCCACCACCACGTGCCCCACTACTGGGCCTCCCACTCCACAATTCAGTTACCATGACATCAACGTGTATGCTCTGGCAGGCCTGGCTCCACATATCAATATAAATGTCAATGTACGTCAAAAGTCAAACTTAAAATTTTATCATCTCACTGTACATAGTCTGATTGGCTCAATTACAAGAACAAAATTGGAAGAAAAATCAGACCAAGACATATGTGCCAAGATAAGATGGATGCAATAGATCTATATGGTACATCAGGCAACTTTACAGTTGATCTCACTGGAATTTTTATTATCCTTCCACCTGTAGATCGCGCTGCTGCAGGCTCACCCTCAGCTGAAGCAGTGTGTACGTCAGTCTGTGGAGCGAGCAGTCCAAGAGCTGGTGCACCCCGTAGTGGACCGCTCCATCAAAATCGCTATGACGACGTGTGAGCAGATCATTAGGAAGGACTTTGCCCTGGATTCAGAGGAGTCTCGCATGCGTGTGGCTGCACACCACATGATGAGAAACCTGACTGCTGGCATGGCTATGATTACGTGCCGCGAGCCGCTACTGATGAGTATCGCCACCAACCTAAAGAACAGCTTCGCTGCTGCACTGAGGGTGAGTTGGCTGCTTCTGCACACCACAACACTGCTTTTCCTTTTTATATTGTCCTTCAGGCTTTCTCAAGGTATTTTCCTTCCCAGGCACCAACCCCACAACAGAGAGAAATGATGGAGGAGGCCGCAGCCAGGATTGCTCAGGACAACTGTGAACTAGCTTGTTGCTTCATTCAGAAAACTGCAGTGGAGAAAGCTGGACCTGAAATGGACAAGAGATTGGCCACGGTAAAGTTTCAAACTAGGTTCAAAGATAATTTAGTTTAGGTCATCTGTAATTTGATATATCATCATCTATTATGGCACCAGGTAGTAAATGGTTTACATCAGAGGGAAATAATTGTTGTTTTTTTAATGAAATCAAAATTGTGATTCACAGCTGGGTTAGTAATTTCCCTCTGGGATTATTAAAGTATTTCTGATTCTGATTCTTGAACTGGAACAGCTTCTCTCAGAATTGGTTCCAGTATGGTCCCATAGGGAACTGTTTGGGTTATTGACCCCCAAGGGTTATTTATGCACGTGGGGGGTGAAATTCAGTATAATGCAGTGCAGTATAATGACCCACGGCAAGGCAGGTATGCTTCAGGAACCGCTTTGAGAGGTTAATTTGACCTTTAAAGTGTCCTGATCCCAATCATCCAGGTATATCCAGGGTGTATTAGACAAAGAAGTCCAATCTGTGGACAACGCATGTTTGTTCTATGAAATAGAACCAGGATCATCTGTTATGATGCATTTCATTAATCTGTACAGGTAATGACTGCATGTTTCAAAAGCATTTTACTCATCAGTGTTTTAATCTGATCTTATCTTTAGGAGTTTGAATTGAGGAAGCATGCACGCCAGGAAGGACGTCGCTACTGTGATCCTGTCGTCCTGACCTATCAGGCTGAGCGGATGCCTGAACAGATCAGGCTCAAGGTAACCTCACCTCAAGACACGATCATGAACATGTCGGTTAAAGCTTGTCCTACCTATGACCTTCAGACAAGTTATATCAACATGTTCTTTGTCACAGGTGGGGGGAGTGGACCCTAAACAGCTGGCTGTTTATGAGGAGTTTGCCAGGAACATTCCAGGTTTCCTACCAAGCAATGATCACTCCCAACCCACTGGCTTCCTGGCTCAGCCCATGAAGGTAAACTTAAGAATTTAGCTTTAACAAATGGGAAACAGATAAATATTCTGACACCGAGTCTACAGGATCTTAGGATGTCATTAAAAAGTCTAAAGACATCGATGTATGACTTTGTGAAAAGATTTACCATTTCACAGTCCTTTGTATTACATTTAGTTACAAATTCAATTATATCCTTTTACTGGTTCTTCCTTTACCTTTTTTTCCTCTGTTATGATGGCTCCATTTTTTGTTTGCAACAATTATTCCTAACTTGACAAATCTGTGTGTTTTTTTTTTTAATGCCAGAGCTTTAACATTTTCTGATTTGTTTAGGAAATAATACATGTACATTAAAACAACACACTACTTTGCATATGAGTCATTTAGTTGAAATTATCAAGGGGATCTTTTTGTAGTTCTATTTTGTCCCTACTGACTGCTAGAGGGCCATGCCGAAAGCATTGAAAGTCCCCTTCACACATGCAGTTGGTATTATTGTACCTGTTCCTACAGCATCTTCTTAGGGATGGAAGGATTCTGAGGCTCAGAGAATCTCTGCCATAGAACCATAGTTACACATGTAACTTTCATTTTGTATTTTAAATTAATAAATTAACTCACTGAATCTTATTAGAGATGTATTATTTGTTAATCCATATCAGAAATACCCCAAAATGTAAGAAATATATATATAAATATGTTTTTACTTTTGAGAAATCTAAACAGCCAGCAGTTATCACATTGAAAATAACGAAACAGTGCCCCCAATTTTTACATGTATTTCAATTCTGTATCTTAGCAACAGGCCTGGGCGACTGATGATGTGGCTCAGATTTATGATAAGTGCATCACAGACTTGGAGCAGCACCTTCATGCCATTCCTCCAGCTCTGGCCATGAACCCTCTGACCCAGGGCCTGAGGAACCTGCTGGAAGCTGTGGCTTTGGCACGAAACTCCAGGGATGGCATTGCTGCACTTGGCCTCCTGCAGAAGGTAGGACTGTTTCACTGCCAAACATGAGGTAGTCAAGGTGTGGTTTATATACATACGCCTATGATTCAATGAATTTTTCTGCCATTTAGGCTGTAGAAACTTCGGGGTTGGTAAAACTGAAACTCCTCTAGTAACCAAAGTGTTTTATGTCTTGTCAGGCTGTTGAAGGTCTGTTGGATGCTACCAGTGGGGCTGATGCTGACCTCCTACTTCGCTACAGAGAGTGCCACCTGCTGGTGCTGAAAGCTCTGCAGGATGGACGGGCCTATGGCCCACAGTGGTGCAATAAGCAGATTACCAGGTAACTGTAGACACTTGTATATACCAATGTTTTAGATCATGTTAATACTAGTGGCTGTATTGTGGATGGGGCATAGGATAATAAGCCATTTTTGCTCTGTTTATGGATCTCCGATGTATAATCTATGGGTGTGTTCACAGGTGTCTTATTGAATGCCGGGATGAATACAAATATAACGTGGAAGCAGTGGAGCTTCTGATCAGGAACCATCTGGTGAACATGCAGCAGTATGATGTGCACCTGGCTCAGGTAGAATCACTCACCTGATTTACTGTTACCCTGCAGACAACAAGTAATCACTGCTCTGATTTCTGTACTCACCATTGATATCTGCTTTATTTCAGTCAATGGAGAACGGGCTGCACTATATGGCTGTTGCCTTTGCCATGCAGTTGGTGAAGCTGCTGCTGGTGGACGAACGAAGCGTGAGTCACGTCACTGAAGCGGACCTCTTCCAGACCATTGAGATTCTAATGAGAACCTGTGCACACTCCAGAGCCAATGCACCTGAGGGGTAAATAACCACATTTCTAAATAAGACAACTTTTTTTTTTTTTCACCTAGAAATATTTAAAAATAAATTGAAAGATAACTTCAGAAGGATTGTATATGTAAGACACTAGGTTATGACTCCTTTAAAGGAGTAAAATCACAATATTAACCTTTGTCAAAACTAAAGAATCATATTGAACATAATTTCGTACGAAATCAGTCTCTCTTGTTAATCTCAGCTCTGTATTTCGTAAATGTTTAAATGGAGGAACAAAACAAAAGCAAAACAAAAATAAGTTAACAGGAAGTCAGATGACAAGTAAAGATGTGAACTCGAAAATAAAAAGTTCCTACTTGAACTATTTACCAAATCTGTCTGAAGGTTTTTTCCTTGGCCTTAAGATTATAAATGATTTATCATGAAGCTGCAATAAAGTTTAGAAAAGATGAGAAAGTAGAAGAAAAATGAGAGGCTGCGAGCTTCTGGCACCAAAAAAAGAGTCTGACTAAATAAAACAGGAGAAGTCATCCATTCCTGCAGGAACGTCTTTGGTTTTTTCCTCTTTGTTCTGTCAGGTCATTTAACCTTCATCTTTTGTGTGGATGGACAGTCCACCTTTTTGAGCAAGTCTACAGTCATCATCTCTGCAAATGAAGCAGAGAAGCCGCTTGTAAATTACCAGTTGTCGCTTTAAACTATTTTATTTTTTATTAAGCGAGTAGCACCGACCAAGTTTTCACATCCGGACCATTAAGGTTTACTAACATCAAATATTTCTTATATCACATATTAGATTTAACTTTCCACCAACTTACAACTAGTGAGCATCAGTGGCTAGAAAAAGTGCAGGACTTCACTATTTTAATCTCATTTAGCTCAGCTTTTCTATTGGAATTGTTTTCACCGTTCTCGGGAAGAACACAGGAATGTCAAATATAAGAAACAACTTTTGGCAAACTAAGAAATCTGTTTTGAAGAAGCTCAAGCATCACCAAGTAACATCCTCTACAATACCCTTAACCTCTGGAACGTTCATTCTGGAAACTCTGTTTAACATTTCCAAATTAAACAACTTTGTTGCTTAAATCCAACAGTTTTTCTCTAAGAGAATTGATCAGAAGTTGTAAGTTGACAGATCTGACTCTTTTAATGCAGGTTGGATGTGTTGAGATGTATCTTTCTGTCCATCCAGAACGTTCTCTAACTTGCCTTTTCTGGTTTGCAGGCTTCCTCAGCTGATGGATGTTGTTCGCTCCAATTATGAAGCCATGATTGATCGGGCCCATGGGGGACCCAACTTCATGATGCACTCTGGGATCTCCCAGGCTTCAGAATATGATGATCCTCCAGGTCTGAGGGAGAAGGCTGAGTACCTGCTGAGAGAGTGGGTCAACCTGTATCACTCAGCTGCAGCTGGCAGGGACAGCACCAAAGCTTTCTCTGCCTTCGTTGGCCAGGTTAACACCTATAGATATTCTAATTTGGAACTACTCAGGTCAAGTCACAAGTTATTTTGTTTCTTACATCCTCCCTGGTCTTTGCTCCCTCAGATGCACCAGCAGGGAATACTGAAGACAGATGACCTGATCACACGGTTCTTCCGGCTTTGCACAGAAATGTGCGTGGAGATCAGCTACCGTGCACAGGCCGAACAGCAGCACAACCCAGCAGCTAGCGTAGCCATCATCCGCGCCAAATGTTACCACAACCTGGATGCCTTCGTCAGGCTCATAGCCTTGCTTGTGAAGCACTCTGGAGAGGCCACCAACACCGTGACAAAGATCAACCTTCTCAACAAGGTAAACATAAATGAAAGGATAAAAAAAATATAATTTTCAGCTGGATTTTGATCGTCTAGTTCAGAGACTTTGGTCGTCGATCAAGTTTTAGAACTGATGATTTGAAACTATGAGCGTTAAAGCTGCTCACTCCTCCTCCAGGTTCTGGGTATCGTTGTCGGGGTGCTGATCCAGGACCATGACGTACGTCACACAGATTTCCAGCAGCTGCCGTACCATCGTATTTTTATCATGCTGCTGTTGGAGCTCAACGCCCCCGAACATGTCCTGGAGACCATCAACTTCCAGACCCTCACTGCCTTCTGGTAAATACAAACAAGCTTAGCCCTGATTGTAATGTTTAGGACAGCCCTGAATATGCTTTGAATTACACAACATTCTAATTATAAATCAACTTGAAAGCAACATTTGAAGAACAGCACACATCAGATAATGTGGGCCAAAAAGCTTTTATCAAAAACAGTCAACATACCATAAGTAAACTTTTTAGATTTTAAACATAGTGTTAACATTTATGCCATTATCTCAATAAATTGTGATTTGAAATACAGAACTGCATCAACATTTGTATTGGTCAATGTTCATACTTTTTAAAAACACTTGTATAAAGAAAACTGAGCTATTAACAGCTCAAGTTCTTTTTTTTTTTTTTAACAATTCATAACAGTTATCGAAGTATATAAATATTATTGTTCATTACTGTAATGCTGATATTAAATATTGAGATCGTTCCAAATCTTTATATAGGTGGAATACTGAAACTGTTTTAATTAGCTTTTAAAAGTGTTGATAATGAGTTAAGAAGCAGGATCCCATTCCAGCAACATTCCTACAACTGCTGAAACGTGTCTACCCTGCTTTATTTAATTCAACTTCTTCAATAACTCTGGTATTCCACTAGAATAATCAAGCTGTTCTTAGCATGCTGTACTTACTCTTAAAATTGCACATAATTATCAGTAGCAACTAAGGAGCTGCTTCCTGGAGGCAAAAACCTACAATGTTTATGGTCCACACAGAGTAGAGGAAAAAATATTCAAAATCACTTTTTAATGTTGACGCCCGAAACACGGCTGTTTTCATACTCGTTCACTGCCTCTGCTTGAGTTCCTGATTCTATTCTATCTAAATAGAATAGCACATTTTCTTTTTCATTTTAGTTTAAAACAGTAATATTAGCTATATATCCCCAAATTGTACCATTTAAAAACCTGGTAACTTTTTAAACCAGTAACAGTTACAACTCTGCCGCTTTATAGTTCCTTAAGGATGCTGAAGCTTCATACGTTTTTTTTTTTCGTTTTTGGTTATAAATATTTAGATTTTCTAAAAACATTTTCTGCTTTAACCTGCAGCAACACATTTCACATCCTGAGACCCACCAAAGCTCCTGGCTTCGTGTACGCCTGGCTGGAACTGATCTCCCATCGCATCTTCATTGCCAGAATGCTGGCACACACACCCCAGCAGAAGGTAGGATCAGCTCAGTCAGAAATTGTGTTTTGATTGTTTTTGTTTGATATCCAAGGTTTTTAATTTAATGATGGGCATGTTTTTCAGGGTTGGCCCATGTACGCACAGCTGCTGATTGACCTCTTTAAGTATCTGGCCCCCTTCCTAAGGAATGTGGAGCTTAACAAACCTATGCAAATTCTCTATAAGGTACACCTTTAAGCCTGATTAATAAATTTAAGTAAAGCTTTGACATTTAATTGTTTCTATCAATACCTCAGCTAAAGTTCACTCTGTCATTGTGTCAGATGTTTGACTTCACTCCGGTTCCATGTTGTTGATGTTTGCCCCTCTTTATTGTTCTCTTTAGGGCACCCTGAGGGTTCTTCTGGTTCTGCTGCACGACTTCCCAGAGTTCCTCTGTGATTACCATTATGGCTTCTGTGATGTTATTCCACCCAACTGCATCCAGCTCCGTAACCTTATCCTCAGTGCCTTCCCACGCAACATGAGGCTTCCGGACCCCTTCACACCCAACCTAAAGGTAACTAAACACTAAATGGCAGCGGCTACAAACTTTGAGTGTTTCCTCTTTTCAATGAGCTGCAGGTTTAAGGTTGAATATATTTTTGCCACTCTTTTAGGTGGACATGCTTAGCGAGATCAACATCGCTCCCCGTATCCTCACCAACTTCACAGGCGTCATGCCATCACAGTTTAAGAAGGATCTGGACTCTTACCTGAAGACACGCTCACCTGTGACTTTCCTGTCTGAGCTGCGCAGCAACCTGCAGGTTAGGCCCCCAACCATCTGCTCTAATTTGAACTGTTCCATCCTGTGGACACGGATGACGTTGTTTTGCTTATTTTCGTTTCTCCCAGGTGTCGAACGAACCAGGAAACCGCTACAACATCCAACTGATCAATGCTTTAGTGTTGTATGTTGGCACACAGGCAATCGCTCACATCCACAACAAGGGCAGCACTCCATCTATGAGCACCATAACACACTCTGCTCACATGGACATCTTCCAGAACCTGGCTGTGGACCTGGACACTGAAGGTAGTGAAATCCTCTGTAGTCCATTTGTTCTCAGTACAGCAGTGAATGTTGCAACCCTGAGAAATTGAAGTAGCTAATCTAAGAAGGCTACTTGTCTGAACATACGATTACTTTGGTCTTTTCTAAAAGTTTGCTTGAGGGGGCGCTGCTTCTGCTCAGGACTATTTGGTGAAATGGAATCATTAAATATGATGGTTCCAGAAAATGACCTAGCTCTGGAACATTTTGAGAGAAGGCGATCTGGGTAGATGAGATCTCAGGGAAGTTCTAATTGAAATCCCAAGTCTGGCAGTAACTAACATGTTACGTTGGCATGTACACACAGGGTTCCAGCAGGTCCTTAAAAAGTCTTATAGGGAAAATATGAGCAAGTGTACATGTAACGACAATTGGCTATCCAGTCAAGTTTTCTCCATGGCTAAAACCAGTACCAGGGAACATAGATGAGGCACAGTGTATTTTGTGCAAGAAGTCATTCAAGCTTGGAATGATGGGAATTAGGCAGTCGAGTCGCACATGCGAAGCATGAAACACAAAGCGTAAAAATCGAGTTACCGAGAAATTTATTTATTTCTCGGTTTTGTTCCACCCTTGTCACTGAAACGCCTCCACTTATCACCAAATCAAACATACTAAGAAAACGATGCAAAGAAAAAATAGCTGCAAAAAAGTCTTAGCACTGGTTATGTTGTGGCTTTAAAACTGATTTGTTTTGTTCCCTGCTAAAACAAAGTTTGTGAATTCAGTTAAATAATTGTTAAAATATATCTGTCATTTGTGTGTTTTTAGCTTTCTTCCTGTATGGAAAGTTTTTCAAAATTTGAAACATTAGTGCAGTGGTTTATGTTAAAATAAACCTTTGGGTTAAGCTGTCACAAGCAGGTTTTGCTTGTGTTTCTTGTGAATTTGGACTTAAATTTTTATTTCAACTGGCATTAAAAAGTCTTGAATTTAACTTGCCTTATGCTGTAGGAACCCTGACACACCAGACGCTTGAAGGAGCATTGTGGTGGCATGCTGTGATTTTCTGTAGTCGGGATGGAGCAACCACACTGGTGGCAAACTCTTGTCCTTGATGGTGCAATGAAACTTCTACATGTGAATAAAATGATGGGCAGAAGTGGAATTCTTACTAGCGAGGAAGTTAGGCCTTTAGATTGGTGTTGGGTCCGGCTCCCATATAAAGATGTGGAACAGCAGCCCTCATGGATTTGAGTTTGACTTATAATTATCAAAGTAAATCAGCTAAATGAAACTTCAGTTTCTACTTCATATTATTTTATCACAACTAATCCCCCGAAAAATACTTGGATTTTTTATTTTATTTTTTTGTGTAAAGTCACAAGACGTCTAAGGAAATAAATAAATTTGTAGACGACTTTGAGTTAAACAAGCTTTAGTGATCTTGAACGAGTATCTATGTTTTCAGGCCGGTACTTGTTCCTGAACGCCATCGCCAATCAGCTGCGCTACCCCAACAGCCACACCCATTATTTTAGCTGTACCATGCTGTACCTGTTTGCCGAAGCCAACACTGAAGCCATCCAGGAGCAGATCACCAGGTGAGATTAAACTCAGCTTCACGTGTCTTGATCAGCTGCGTGTCAGAAATGCTGTCAGCCAACTCTGTTCTCCTTGTCTTCCAGGGTTCTGTTGGAGAGGCTAATTGTCAACAGACCTCACCCGTGGGGACTTCTTATCACTTTTATCGAGCTGATCAAGAATCCTGCCTTCAAGTTCTGGAGTCATGACTTTGTGCACTGTGCGCCCGAGATTGAAAAGTAGGTTTAATTCGATATGCGAAGAATAGAATCCTTAGAAGTAGATGTCATGTTCATCGTATGGCATCTGTCTGTGTGTGCAGGTTGTTCCAGTCTGTGGCCCAGTGTTGCATGGGGCAGAAGCAAGCCCAGCAGGTGATGGAGGGCACTGGTGCCAGCTAACTCTGGTCAGAGAAATGCCGAGGCCTTCACCACACACCCAGCTCCCTGTACACTGTTGGAGAAACTGACAACCAGTTTCTTCTGGCTCTTTTTTTTTTTTTAAATATTAAATATGGCCGGAAGGACTACTGTTCTTTGGATCCAAGGAGTTTCATTTTTCCATTTTGGATAGAGAGAATGGGAGAAAAAATGCTGTTCAAATGCTTCTTTTGTTGTAAATAATGGGGGAAAAAAGGGAGAGCAGGGAAGTGGACAAATGTCAGTTAAAATGTACCTTTGACATGTATAGACACCTGAACATAGTTTCACTACCAAAGTCCTTGGTTTGCTTCCCTCCTACACAGTTGAATTGTGACTTAATTTTTTTTTTCTTGAGGCTGAATGGTTGATGATTGAGCAGAAAAAAACTGCCTGCGACTTTTATTTGGTTCATTGAGGGTTTCTTTTTTTTTTTTCTAAAGGGGACTGAAAGTTGTCAAGTTTCTCAGGTGTGATGGTGAATGAGACTGGTTGCTGCTGGTTTCTCCGTTTCAAACTGGTCCTGGAGGTCTCTCCATGGCACTTGTAAAAATGTGCAGTTATAACATCAACAATGATATGTACAAAGTTACGAACTGAAGAACAATAGAAGGACCAATACAGCCCATTTTGTAACATTTTGAATGTTTTGTAAATGTATTGGTCCGCGTGTTGTATTTTGTAGTTCTTTCTAGTTTGCCTTTAGTTCTTGCTACTTTAACTGCAGTATGCATAAATAAAGAAAATAAAGCATTCAAGCTGCAGCTATGTTTGCTTTTTTTCACAGCTGCAAAATGATGCATATAAATACCAGGAAGAACATTAACAATAGTTTTTGTTTTTTGCGCCAGATATTCATCCAAATGTGGAATTAAACATTGGATAGCATCATTTTTATAATGGGCTTATGTGTCTATTGGGGAGTGGATGAGTGCCCTGAAGTCCAGAATCAGCTTTGGGTTTTGTAAGCACCTCTGAGAGCATATCGATTGTCCCTTATGAGGTTTATTATTGCTGAACTTCAGGGGTTGGGAGCAATGGTTCCTCTCTGCATTGAGATGTCTGTAATCTTGTCATATAAGTATTTAATAATTCAGTTTAGCGTTATTGTCATATATGCTGTTAAAAAAAAAAAAAAAGTTACAAGTTTGAAGGGTTTGAATCTGAAGCCTCCCCTCCAGCTTCTTTCATGGAGTGTTCAATACGGTCTGTTTTTCAGGTGAACAGTTTACCGCCAGAGGGCACTGTTAGGCTGCCTTAACTGCCACATCAACACAATCTAGAGGGGTTTCTTCTTTTTAAAGCCAGATGTACAGCATATTCTGTATGTGGTGGCTCGTTGGTCTAGGGGTATGATTCTCGCTTAGGGTGCGAGAGGTCCCGGGTTCAAATCCCGGACGAGCCCTCCTTTTCATTGGAGTTTTTCGAAAGCTATTTTGTTTGAACAACCAACAATTCTTTAATTCTGATAGTTATTTTACTGTTTATGTCAGTACTAAAACACTAATAACAAGCAAGTTTAGACTTCCACCCATGTTAATTTCTTTTCATCTCTAAAATAGTAAGTCAGAAATGTTCATCTTTGAATAAAATAGAATCTAAATGTTTGTTGTACAATAGCTGGGAGATGCGAGGGTGACAGTGCCATTACAAGTTGACAGAATAAAATTTTATACTAAACAAAATAACATCAATAAGGTAACATTTAAAGATTACAGAGAAATAAAAACATCTCAGAAAAGGCAGAAACAGTGCAGGTATCAAAATGTCATAGTGGAAAATTGGTAATACCCATTTAAAAGCAATGATTTACAGAAACACATAAAGCAAATTTAGACAGACTGTTCACCAGACAGAGAAAGATGTCTTGCATCAGTATAATTAAGGCAGACAGTTAATCTTAAACTGATCTTAAACTTCATTAAACAGTTAAAATAGGAAAGTCAAACAAAACTCAAGTTAGTTTTTAACCTTAATTTAGAAGCACTTCAGGTTTTGGCACATTTATAGTTTTTTAGAATTCTTCTTTTAATCTGCAATATGTGAGTTGAAATAAAAAACAAACAAACAAACAAAAAAAATTTTTCTGAGACAAAACAAAGAAGAAGGTGAATATTGTAAACTCTTCTCCTAAACTGGAAAAACCTGTTTGCAGGAGCCAGAAGTTGGTCAGCTCCATGGTTTAATTCAGAATTTAATGTGGAGCATTCCCAGTGGATGAAAATACCGTAGGAGTTTAAGATAGCCATTTTAATACTATAAAAAGTATTATGTACTGTTAAACAACCCCCCCAAAAAAAATCCTAAAGAGAAAGTGTAGGGTTTACATCCAAAAGCTCATGCATAAGGCTGAAAATGCTAAGTACCACTAGAGGGCGGTGTTGGACTCCATGACCTGCCACATCAGCAACATCCATATCATTTGTATAGAATTCTCCCAGATGTGTGTGACTTTCTGCATGTACAGGCTCGTTGGTCTAGGGGTATGATTCTCGCTTAGGGTGCGAGAGGTCCCGGGTTCAAATCCCGGACGAGCCCTTTTTTATCTCACCTCAAAGCAAAATGTTAATGGTTAATACTTCTGAAGTTATGTGTATTGTGCCTGATTTGGGAAATGTAAGAGTAACATTGGTATACCAGGTGGAAATAGGAAACCCTTTGGTGATATCACTTATACATCATGCCATGCAAACGTTTGTTGAATATAGCTCCATAGCACCAGTAAGGAACATCCCAAGCTCCCTTCGTTAGAGGAACTGTGATAGGAGGAATGCAGGCTCCTTTTCCTACCTCATTTCTTATTATCAGTACTATTCAAACAGCACTTATCATGGCGACTGCTGACACACTTCTTTGTTAGGAGAGTCCTTACTGATTCAATGTATTCGGATTGAACCGCATAATTTTACTTTCATTTCTTAACTAACGTCCTCCCTATGTCGGCCTGTGATGTGAAATTCAAATGAGAGGGGATTTGATGCAAAGTGATTTAAAAAAAAAAGTTTAAAGGGTGTGAATATGGTAGGTATGGATTATGATGTCTGGACACCGCACAAAAACTCAGTGTAAAGGCCAGAGCATTCTGAATCCGATATTGCGTCCGATCTGACAGAAAATGGTGTCGGACAAGTTTGTAGCATTTAGAGCTCATTGAAAGTCAATGGGGATGATCACACACAGACCATTTTATGCAAGGGGGCTTATGTAGGTCTGACTAAACTAGAGACCAGGTCTATTTTAGTCAGACTACGCAGCAATCAGGCAGCAAGTTCATGGGTCTGACAGCAAGAGATTCTGTTACAAATTAAAACACATCCGCTTTGGGGGGAAATACAAAATAAAATCTGTTAATAGCCTGGGGAAATTGTTTTAATTTGTTTGCTACAGAGACATAAGTGAAAATAATCTGCACAGATCTGCCCACCCTAACTAGTCGGAGCCTCTCTTTACGCAGTGTGAATATGGAACAAAAAAATCGGATCGGAGATTAAAAAGTCGTACGTAATCGGCGTGTTCAGACCTTAATAGTGTTGCCTGCAGCTGTGAAAACAAAACAAATCTTCAGAAAAAATAAGTTTATTGACCATTTTTATACAGTGGCTGCTCACAGTTTCAATTAGATTTCTTGTCATGTCAGAACTTAAGACTTGGTTAGCTCCAGCAGTTTGTGCAAAATCCTCTTCTGTCCGAAGCGGACCTGCAGCGCCCTCCACTGCCTGCTGGTCAGTCCTTTAAGAGCCACTTTGTCCTCCATTAACAGCCGATCGCTCTCCAACTCGCTGTCTCCATAGGATCCCAGAGTAAGCCGGACAGCTTCATGGATCAGTGCTTTCCAAGATGCCTTTAAATCTGGAAGACCTTCATTGGAGAAAGCCTGGGAGATTGCATCATCATCCTCATCCTCCTCCTCCCATCCTTCATTGTCTTTGAACTCTGAGAATTCATCCTGTGACATGCTCAGAAGCTGTAGGTACAAAGAAGTAGCTAAATGTGACGTCATCATCTTGGCATGCCACTGTTAGTTTAAGATACAGAAATGGATGCAGAATTGAGCTGCTTGTGCTCCATCACCTTGAGTGCAGAGTGTAGCTCAGACTCTGTGAGGCAGCCATGTTTACCGAACACAAACGCTCCACCTTCCTGCATCATCTGGCTAAGAACCTCGAAGCGCTCATTGAAAAGCTGACGCTCAGACTCAGAGAGAATATCTGCAAGAGGAGAAGAAGGAAAAACTACTGAGTTTCAATCTATCTGAATTAGGGCTGAAACAATAATCAAATTAATTGTGATTATTCGATTTAAATAATCCTCAACTAATTTAGAAATCGATTAATCGTTAATTGGAGTATAGAGATTTTAAGACACATCTAAAACAGACGACAAAAAAAAAAAAATAACACATCTAAAACAGACGACAAAAAAAAAAAAATATATATATATATATAATTATTTATTCTTAAGATAAAAAAAACTATTTTTCGTCTGTCAATATGGCTCTATCCAGAACTGCTCAAGTAGAAATGTTTTAATTTTGCCTGGTTTAAATCTATAAAAAAAATCCTCTTGCTATGGATGGAAAGCCTAAAAAGCCTAAGAATTAAATATTCTTATTAAAAGATTAAATTAAATTGTTTTTATTTTATAATGTTATCGTACATTCCACTTTTGGGCAATCATCAATACTTTTGACTGAGAGGGGTACTCAAGTTAAGACAAAATGCCCAAAGGGAACAGGTCAGAAAAGGTTGGGAAACATTGATCTAAAAGAAACCTTGCCGTTTGTGTAGCCCAGTACCCACTAGAGGGCACTGCTGCACCCCTTAGACCTGACCTGCCACATCAGCAGACTGTAAACTGGAGTGACTGAAGTTTTTCCAAATTCTCCTTCTTTAGATCATAGAGATATATGGCTCGTTGGTCTAGGGGTATGATTCTCGCTTAGGGTGCGAGAGGTCCCGGGTTCAAATCCCGGACGAGCCCATTTTTAGTGCAGTCAAGTAAACAGCATTATTGCTGAATGAAAGTCTTGATTTAATTTCAGACAGTCCTAATGAGATCCAAATAATAAAACATACCTTTATTTTCCTAATTACATTTCAAGGCCACATCTATTTTTGTTTATTTCAAAATGATTCACTTCCTTGTGACCCAGGGAAATTTGTCTGACAGTTATCCAGTTTCAGATTTGCTGCAAACTTTTAAATAGACTACGAAAAATTAGGTTTCCGGACAAAATAATCACCTCATCAAATGGAACCATTCAGTGTCTGTCCCAGTAAGTTTTTTTTTTCCCCAGGTTAAACTCCTTTTTTCAAAACATTTATGTCCAAAGAGTATCTGAGGGATCAGTTCTGAGGTACTGCTTTATAGTTTCTATTTTATAAGAAAACTTTGACATATATACAATAATGAAGACTTTAAAAAAAATCATTTAAGGAGGAAAGGATTGTAGGAAGGCCTCTGTGCACCAAGTGATACACTCATTTGGCAAATCCTCTTCACTAATAATTGTTTTTATTGAGATGCCTCCTATTCATTTATCAATAAAAGTAACGCAGTTGTTTTCAGGTCCTTATTTAAGAGAAGCAGAGCATTTAAGGAGAAAATTTCATTAAACTTTTTAAGCCCCTTAGTACTTTGTACCTTCAGTGATTGAAAGAATGGAGTCGAGGATGATTCTTTAGTATTAAAACCAAGTTTAAAGCTTTTATATTTCAATGGCTATAACAAACAGATGAAATCTAAACACTGAACCTGGAATCAAACCCCTCACAGTTTTTTTTAGTTACCTCGTGTGGCAGCTTTATAGAGGCAGGAGAGGGGAATGTCAGCAGTGTCGTGGCTGTTGTGTAAATACGGCTCTGTGAAGCCATACATATGCAGAAGCTGCCAGTTGGCCATCTGTCCGTACGTGTTAAATACCTCCTCGCCTTTACCTATATCCCGCACAGAAACCATCTTCAGGCTGTCCTGCAACACAAAGTGAAGAGGCCATGAACAGCCAGAGGTTAACACATGATATGCATATATATTGGTTCATTGCAAACGGTTTTATTCTTGATTTTAACAGTGATTAACTCTTAGTGTTTTTACAATAATAAAATATAAAACCTGATATGAAAACCCAGGAAAATATTTGATATTTGATGCCATTTTTGATACCATGTGGATAAAAAACCCCAAAAAGTGTTAGAAAATTATTAACATGTCAAACTATAGTGTTTTAAGGTTCTCTGAAGTCCTATATTTAAATTTGCAAAGCGATTAGATATCTAATATTCAAAATAGAAATAGGGAAACACTTTATTATTGAAACTTTGCCTAATTAATATTGTATCCAGATACAGAGTTTGAATAGTGATGCAAAGTGAGGCAAATAGAAAGATTTAACAATCATTTTGAGGGCCAACTTAAAGGGGAACACCGTTTTATTTGTTTTGTTTTTTTACATTGGCCCCTTGATGTTATGTTATTACATCATGATCTATGAGTTTTGTGTCATTTGGAGCTGTTCTTTTTAGGTTTTGTAATCCAACTAACGTCTTCCTATGGGCAACGAGTTGAAGGCACAAACTAAACTGTTCATAATTTATTCTTTATGGTACGCCAGCATTCATAACATGTAGGCGAATCACTGTCCCCCATACATCCACGGTTATATTTTTTATATTTATAGTTTATAAAAACAAAGTGGCGCGTGTATGACGTCATCCGCGCTCGCCGGCTACCATTCATTCTTCCTGTCCGCTGAACTGCTGCTAGTTTTACTCACATGCCTGGAAGATGTCTAGTGCTACTACCACAGATGATCTCGCTCTCGAAATCGAATTGAACGTTAGAACATGATTTAATAACGTTAAATCAAGGGGCCAATGTAAAAAAAACGGTGTTCCTCTTCAAATAGTAACAAGTAACTTTGTATTTTGTTTTTGTACCTTCCAAACCGGTATTGTCGCCAGGGTCAGAAGTTTCTTTCGGATGGCATTTTTTTCCAGGATTTTTCCATGTTTTTTCCAGAATCTTGGAAGGTCAAATCTACTGGAAAGTTATTTTTTTTTTTGTTAATATTGTACATTAAGCAGGCCCAAATCCAGTAATAACCTTGAGGTGGGGTTCAATGTCTATAAACAGGGTGGTTTGGGGGATCTGCATTAATACAGAAAACATAGAACAGCTGGAGTAATCTGAGTAGCCTGGTAGACATATTTATTTTACTTCTCAATGAAACTATCCCAGTTCTCCAGTATAGGATCTATCACCAGGACTTTCTTCCAGTTTCTTCTGGAAGAAATAATACTTGTACTTGTCCCGAAGAAACAGGTTTCTTCCACAAGAAACTCAACCCTAATTGTCATAGATGAAGCATTTGAATTCAAATCTTATGTTTGAGTTGATGACAAGGAATAAATAAAAATGGTAAATGTAATCATGTTTGACGAGTTACATATACAAATGAAGTCACATTATGTAAACGTTTTGATTGATGGGTATCTTACCCCAGAACCATTAATCGCTGACTGGTTAGAGGCAGAATCACAAGTCCCAGTTTATCTTTATAACTAACATCATCAATCATTAAGTAATTTTACACTATTGCATCAGTACGCACTATTATAACCTGCTTATAGCAGTAGTTAGCGTTAGCTCACCTTTCCATGTGCTGTAGCTCGTATTCTTCCATTTAATATCGCATCCTGTACGTATTTACACTATTTTTCTTGGTTTAGTTCCCCACAGGCTCCTTTGGAACATCTCTTTTACTCTGAGTCTGGCAGCCATGAATGGAGATCATTTTGTTGTGATGTATCTGCAAACTATAACAGGTCGGACTCAGACTGTAGGGCTGCCTTGGTATTAAAGATCCCGAATCAATTCTAACTGATCTGACCCGACCTTTCCTGACATAAATGATAACAATGGAAAATAGGTAGTGACCTTAACAGCCGTATCAGTGTGATTGTTCTGACCACAACGTAGAAGTCTCTTACTACAACCATGTTAAGAACTGTAGGAGCTGTTTGGATGAGAAGGTTAAATGTCTTTAAAAAAACGAGAAATCCAGCTGCTTTTTAGTGACAGTCTCCTCAAGCTGAACGTGGATTTCTCTTAGAGACTGGCTCACCAAAAATGGATTATATAATATTCCAACCGATATTCGTCAGTCCAACAAATAGCGATAGATGGTATATTCATGCAGGTGACTTTGTGGGCAAAGACAAGCACGCCCTCAAAGTGTCTTCTGCACTGCTGGTAATATAGTTAACCACCTGCACACACTGATATTGGGACTAGTTTCCTCTTTTCCAGTTGTTCTGACTATGTTATGAGACATTATAGTTCTTTAATCATTATTCTGTACGCACAAAATCAAGTAGTCTGAAAACTAAAGTGTAGAGTTTTGTTTTTTTATGGAAAGTGCAAAGATTTACGCAAAGAGATCATTTTTCTTTTTAAATTTTTGTTTTTCCATTTGTTCTGTTAAAATCAAATCCATAACAGACGGAGCGGCCTATAAAAACACACTTAACAAAAGATTCCTCTATCTGGTTCTGGTTTGGTTGTATAAATAAAAAAAAATAAAAAAAACGGAAAAAAGCTTTCCCTGGTTTGGGTCCCTTTTTTCTTTCTGTCTCAAGTTTAAGTTGATAAATAGCAGCTGCAGGGTGGAACTGTGGAAAAAAGCCACGACTGGAAGGAGTAAGTGTGTACTAGTGATGGACCAAGCAACACCGACGCACCGGCGCATGCCTCAAACTTTAATAGCAAAACCTTGTGTCAGTACGCGTATTGTTTCAAGGAAGTCACATGACCGACACAGGAGCTGTTTCAAACTGAATGACGCACTAAACTGTATTTATAAGCGCTTCTGTCACACACAAAAAAATCCCTGATCTTTTGCGGTTTATCATCAAATTAATCAATAAATAATTTCAGCCAAGTGCGACCATTTTGATCTCATATTTGTTTTAACTCTCTCGTGTCATCCTGTTCCTCTCAGTTATCACTCAACTTATCTAAATTCATATTGATTTCAAATCTTAGTTTGCTGGTTTTACTGTAGTAGTTTTAAATAAATCAATCCTAGTCCAAAAACATCCTTTTTTACATGTTCACTTAAATTTTCCCATTATTTCTTGAAATTTATGGATCGCATCTAAAAATATCAACATGTTTTCAATTTAAATGATAACATTATAGCAAACAATGGCTTAAATATTACTATAGGTTATCAAATCCGTGTCAGTTTAGTCTGTCAAAGATGCTGCCTGTAGTGATTTTAAATGTCCAGCAGATGTCAGTATTCACTAAATGGTGGTATCGGTGGCGAGTACCAACAAATAGGGCACCGATACCATTTTGAGAGCCCCATTCCAGGTAGGCAATAAAAAGTTCTACTGGATTCAGTTTGTATTACCGGTAGTCTTTTTTTCTGCTTCACAAAGATAGGCAGCAGCTTGACAAAGCCATGATGGCCATTATTTTACATCCAAGTAGTAGCAGTTCTTCATATATAAACACACACATCAATTTCAAACAGATGGTATCGGCCAATACTGCACAGCCAGATATCGGTGTCGGTTTCGGGGCCAAAAAAAATGGCAACGGCGCATCACTATATTTAAGTAAACTTTTTAAGTAGCAAAAAAGTAGCACAAGTTTTGGATTTGTAAAGCAAAAGGTGAAATTAATTCATGAGGGCCAAGAGGTAAAAATATGTACCTAAAAATTATTAATTTATTTAAAGAAATATGTCATACCTATTCATTTAAGATGACAAATATTTATATCTATTTGAAGCATGTATTACAAATAACATTAAAATGTTCACATTTACTAATAGAAATATTAGCACTTTTTATTGTATTGAAATTGTTTTGACTTTCCATATCTGTTCCAGTCACAGTTTTGAACTTCTGTGACATGTTCAGATATTAATCCCAAAAATATTATAGTCAAAATCTTTCTTTAGCAGTTGATTTTCTATAGAAGGATTGACTATTTATGCACCTACACCTCTGCGTCTGCCTAAACCTGATTTTGGAGCGGTTAGTCTAACGCAAATCACAGCCTCCTAACGATTACTATTGGTGATTACACCAATCTATACAGAGCATCAGGTCTAAGAGGTTTTATAGTTGCCCATTTGACCGGGTCAAATTAGGAAAAAAAAGAAAGAACTATTCACAAGTGCTTTTTCAAAATGCAAAGACAGCAGAGCTGCGATCATTACAGAGTTGCATTGATGCCTGTCACAACCAACCTGCGCATGATGCTCTTAACACAGAAAAGATAAAGGATTTTATTATAAAATATGATGCAAACTATTGTTAAATAAGAATAAAAAGAAGCCAGGGTGAAGACTGTAGAATGGTTTATAACTGGGAGAGGCTAAAGGCAGATAATTCTCAGAGAGCTAACTTTGTGTCTGTCCTGCACTGTAACTCATAAGCATCCTAATTGCCCCAGATTTGTTTTGTTTTTTGTAGATCTGGTCACATTTTTTTTACGTTAATGTTTAAATAACGGTGTTAAATGGAGACTGACAGTTGTAATAAAAAAAATGTTGTATTGAATCTGTTTAAACAGGATAATCATTGAGTTATGTGAAACAAGCTCCACTTTTTTTCCATCACATTCTGTTTCTGCTCAACAAATGAGTTTTTTCTTTACACATTTTCTTTGCAAAATGGCCGAAATAAACGGAACAAAACAGAGTTGAGACGAGTCTCCTTACTGGACCGAACTCCAGGTTAGCGTTATGGTCGGACACGTGGTTGAGCATGTCCGCCATGGGGACCATCATTGGAGGATTTGGGGCCTTCTTCTCTTGCTCCTCCTCATCATCTTCATCGTCGTCATCATCCTGTGGCTCTTGAAAGCTTCAGATGGGGCAGAAATAAAATTCACAAATGTAGAAAACAAAACTAATAAAACAGATAGAGTTAGGGTTTATGCATGCTAACCTGTAGGCCATGACAAATGCTACCAGCTGTGTGTAAAGCTCCAGAGTGTGTGTACTGGGGTTCCACAGCTCAGGATGTCTGATCATAAAAGGCAGGACTATGTCTCTATACTCTGCTTGGATGTTGGATAGGTCTCTTGCCACTGCCTCTGGGATTCCCGTTCCCTTTAGTAGTCTGTCTCGTTCTTCTTCAGACCTGATGAAACCACATTAATCATAAAAAGTCCTTCAGCTGAGACTAAGGTAGGGATATACCACCTACCAGAACATGGGGTGATCCAATGCTTTGAAGTCAGGCCAGAGGGAGAGGTAAGGTTTCCAGTGGGACTGAGAAGACGTGGACTCGTAAAGAAGAGCCAGCAGCAGGGGAACCCAACCGGAGGAGCTCTCCAGTGACAATCTCTCTGTATAAAGACGAAACATTGTTGAACTGTTAGAACCAAGTCGCTCTGAAGTTTTAAAACACATCTTAAGAGAAATCACCTTTACTCAACAAGGCAGAAACCTTTGTCGTTTCCTGATGGAGAAGAGCAGATCTGGGGATGGTGAACAAAACCTCCCCCTTCTCTATGTTTTCCTTCGCCAGCATCCCATAGTCTGCTACTGTTCCCTCTGTGCTTACGAACACCTGCAGACAGAAAATGCTTGGGTTTTAGACAGTTGGGACCTTATGTAACAAAAATAATTAAATAAAATAAAATTAAAAAAAGAGTGCAATTCCCTCTTGAAAGTTTGCATAAGGAGAAACCTGCTAATAATTCACGCATCATCAAGTAACACTGGCGATGTCCCCCAGCAGTGCCGAAGCTGCATTCCTTCCACATTAATGTACACCTTTATGCAGCTTTTATCCGACATGTTATTGTTAACAACTTGTTCACACGAAGCATGAGTTGGCTTCTGATTCAGGATTTGGGAATTAAATAACGGGTGATTCCACTTAATTATTCCCTACCTTCAGCATCCTTTATCTACTCTTAATTAAAAAACTACAACACCTAGACACTTCAAACTTGGACTACATTATTCTTAACTACTTGTAGAATAATTAAAACCAGATCTAGGATTTGTGAAACCGTTCTCTGATTTGTGAAACTTGAACTAAAACTGATTTCAACACATTTTTTTGTGTCCATGTCACAGTAGAAGTAATCTAGCTCTTAAAGTATAACACAACAGAGTAGTGTTTAGAACAATCTAGTGCGGGTTTGATGTGTCTTGGTGTTGTAGTTTTAGAGCTAGAGCACTTCTAGTGTGACATGGACACAAAAAAGTGTAATAATTGAACTTTATTGATCTCACACTCTAGAATTTACCTCTGCATTTAACCCATCCGCTGTGGGAGCAGTGGGCTGCCATAGTGCGGCGCCGCGGGAGCAGTGTGTGGTTAAGGGTTTTGCTCAGAGACCCAGAATGCAGGCTGTGGGGATCGAACCTTCTCAGAGCACAAGAGCACTGCTCTAACCACTAGGCCGGGGGTCGGTAACCCACGGCTCCGGAGCCACATGCGGCTCTGAAGCGTCCCCCTTGCGGCAGCCTGGAGCTTTTTCAAAGATTGATGAAAATCTTTTTTTTTGTTTGTTTGTTTGTTTTAATATTAAATTAATTATGTTTTCCAATGCTGTAAACATTTGTACAATAAATAAATGTAAACAATCATTTCCGTAATAACCAAAGAGATCAGTGGTCCTAACTTGCAACCCTATGTGACATTTGCTCCAGGATAAACATTTAATAATGAATACTTACTATATATTTAAGTTCACATAGTCATTTTCTACAGTGGGATACACTGTGTTGCCATAAAAGGCATATATAACACTTTTACATTTTTGCGGCTCCAGACAGATTTATTTTTTGTTTTTTTGGTCCATTATGGCTCTTTGAGCAGTTAGGGGTAAAGACCCCTGCACTAGGCCAACACTTTCTTAAAAGTGTATTGAATTTTCACAAATCAGACAAAGTTTTCACAAATCCCAGACACGGTTTAAATTATTCTATTTTTCTATTAAAAAAAATATTCCAGGTTTGATGTGTCTGGGTGTTTTAGCTTTAGAGCTACTCCACTTTTACTGTGACATGGGACACTAAAAAAAGTTTTAAAATCAGTTATTATTAGATTTTCACAAATCAGAGAAAGCTTTCACAAATCCCAAACCTGGTTGTATTTATTCTACAACTAGTTTAGAATAATCTAGTCCATGTTTGACATGTCTGGGTGTTGTAGTTTTTTAATTAGAGTAGATTAAAGATGCTGAAGGTAGGGAAAAGTATGCAATTCCCAAATTGGAAACCAACTTCAGCTTCGTCTTGTCCACCTTATAATCACACCTGACTTGTTATTTATCAATATGCGGCACCATTGATTTCAATTCAATTAAGTGAATTTAAATAGCTTAAATTCACATCACATCTCAAGGCACTTTACAGAGACACTTTAACTAGATCATACAGTAAGACTGGTTCAAAGGTTTCTATCTAAGAAAAAACAGTAGCTTGGATTGACCCATTGACTGTACAGTAATTTCTGCAAAGTACAATAACAAACCTTATTATTGAGGACCAGACCCACTCTGTCACACCACAGAAGGAAATCCTGCAGGCGCTCTGAACCGCCTCCAACCTGCATCAGATAAATCAAACATGCACTTCTCACTGAAACTGTTAGATACAGTCATTAACACCTAAAAAAGAAGCATGGGGAACTTCCGCCATGCTGCTTCACATTTTAAT
This sequence comes from Cyprinodon variegatus, assembly GCF_000732505.1. Classification (NCBI taxonomy): domain Eukaryota; kingdom Metazoa; phylum Chordata; class Actinopteri; order Cyprinodontiformes; family Cyprinodontidae; genus Cyprinodon; species Cyprinodon variegatus. Next base: position 206,695 of record NW_015151312.1, on the reverse strand, counting down.
ATACGGTACTCTAAGTCACATGGTCTGGAATTAGCGGCTAGCAAGAAACTCTAGATTAGCACGGCGTGTGTGAATAAACTCATATAGAGATGACAGCTGAGATTAATTTTAGTAAATTATTAAGTGTGAGAAATGTACAACCTTCGGTCGCTTCGCCTCAGATGCCATCGTTTGACTGTAGGGCTGCCCAGATGCTAATGCCACTTAGCTAGCTTAAGTTAACAGCCCCGGAACTGGAATATTTTCAACCTGAACGAAGACTTGTAGGCAGACGTTACAAATGACTAATAGATACAACACATGTATTTAACCAAACCTAACGTTGTGCCCAGGTTTTTCCAGAAAAGAGGTGTGTTCATCTAAATGGGGCTGACTTTGCTGTATACAAACGAAATACAGAAGTAATACCTTTGCAAACCTGAACAGTGTGCTGGATATATATTGTAGACGTGGCAAGGTGAGCTTCAGCTGGCTCGTTGGTCTAGGGGTATGATTCTCGCTTTGGGTGCGAGAGGTCCCGGGTTCAAATCCCGGACGAGCCCTCCTTTTCTTCGGCGTTTTTCGAAAACTGTTTTGTTTGAACAACCAACATTTCTTTAATTATGATATTTATTTTACTGTTTATGTTAGTATTCAAACACATACAAGTATGTTTAGGCTTCTGCACGCCACTAGTTTAGCCTACATTTTTTTAAGCCTACGAGGCCCTTTTTTCTTTAAATCTTAGACATTTTCCTTATAAACTTATTCATTAAGCTTTTCTTATATTTCTAAATTACAGGAATTATGTGCAATTGTATGTTTTTTAATCATCTTAATCAGCAGCAGAAAATATAAAGTGCAAACAAAACATGAAAAAAACATATTGCTAATATATATATATATATATATATATATATATATATATATATATATATATATATATATATATATATATACATAAAGCTAATCTTGCTCAAAAAGAGTGGAAAAACTACTAAGGATGTTTACCAGCGTAATTGCTTCCCATCAACATTAATAACCTAAATAACAGAATAATAAAGCTACAGATATTTAGAGTTTTCTTTCAGTCTCAAAGTTAACCTTTCTTTTGTTCTAAATATTATAAAAAGAAATTAAAGAACAATACCAGCTGGTCATTTAACACAAGTGGATACCAGCAATGGAAAGTGGACTATTTATACCCCATAAACCTTTTAGTAAAATTCAACCCCAAAAACCTTTAAGGTATTTTAATGTAATGTTATGGTCATATTATGGTGTTATGGTTAAGCACCATGCTCAGGACCGACCTGGAGAAGCACTTCATGAAAACTTTTAAAAGCAACTCAAACCACTGTTGTTCAGGAAGCCTTCAACTATCCATCCATCCTCTATCGCTTATTGGGTCAGGGTTGGGATGGGGCTGGTGCCTATCTCCGGCAGTCTATGGGCAAGAGGCGGGGTACACCCGGGACAGGTCACCAGTCTATTGCAGGGCAGCAGAGACAAACAGGACAATCAACCATTCACACACACACTCACACCTAAAGAGAATTTAATGAAGTCAATTACCTAACAGTCATGTTTTTGGACTATGGAAGGAAGCCAGAGTACCAGGAGAGAACCCATGCATGCACAAGGAGAACATGCAAATCCATGCAAAACGATCCCCAGGCCAGGAATTGAACCAGGAACCTTCTTGCTGCAAGAACAAAATGTATATTAAATGTTTCTTTTCTTTTCATGTTCATTTATTTATGGGGATTCAAAGTAAAAATAAAAAAAATGCATATGAAAAAAGCATCACTATCACATGTTTGTTATTTAGATGACTTTCTTCACATATAATGTTTTTTTCTAACATTAAAGGCTAAACTCTAAATACTTAATCTACTGTATATGTAATGTAATCAATTTTTACACCCATTATCTACATATAAATCTAATATTTATATAATAATCTTGAATCTATAAACAAACTCTATATTTAAATATGTAATCTAAATATATATTTAATTTAAGTTTCATATCTTAAAACTCAATATTTAATCTAAATACATATATTGGTAACAGGTTACAATAGGATACACCAAGAGAACACCTAGAGATCTAATCTAGGAACTAATGTGTAGTTACAAAGGTAACAAAGAGTAACTAATGGGTAGACACCAAGGAGGAACTAATAAGGATCTAAAGGGTAGTTAAGGGTAGTTTCTACTCAACGCAGAAACCACAAACTGCAGTGATTCCATACATGTTTCAGTGCAGAATTTGATCCATATGACTTTTGCTGCTAGTTGTGTAAGGATATGATTCCCGTAAGGCCCCTTTTGGCCCTTTACCAGGTTTACTGTCCTGACATCTATAAACTGTTATTTTTTTAACCACAACTAACTATTAGATAAAATAGGGCAGACTTACGGATGGTTTTAGAGAGCTTCATTTATGTGAGAATTATAACCCTGTCTTTGCATAAATCTGTCTTTTAATATTAGGTTAGATGTTTAATAATGAGGAAAATACGTTCATTCTAATAACATATTATACATAACCCATTTGAACCTCTTTGAATAGTAGTTGATCAAAATGTTACCTTACAATAAAGAAAAAAATGTTTTAACTTGAAAAGAAAAAAACCGGAAGTGAGATTGCCAGGGTGACGTTAGACTGTGAAGCTAAGGGTTAGCCGAGTTAATACCAACAAACCCCGATAGTATATAGCTAAGGAGGGGCTCGCACCATCTGGTATGTTTCTAAAAGACATCATTGTTTTATGTTGTTGTATTTTCGTATGAGTTTAGTGTTCAATTAAAAATAACTAATGACATGATTAGCTAACTTCCAGTTTTCTCATTGAAATGACTTGAGTTTTATCTAAATAAGAGTCTGGCAATTTATTCTCTTTTTTATGGCTGACATAATTTGTTAGCTTGTAAAGTGAACTGATTTGGGTATAAATTCCGTGTTCATGTGTCGCAAATCAGCAAAAGAGATTAGCCAGATGAACAGCTTTAGCTTGCTACTCGTTGTTGCTAAGCAACAGCAGACTGGTTCAGGGCAAAGCCTGTAATTATATTAGAGGCCCAAAATGTCGCATTGCCAACAAGTTACTAACACGGAAACACCTTTACTGACATCAGGGATTTGTTACCTTTGTGTTAACTTGAGGAAACATTGCACTTTTGTTTCGAAGCAGTTTTACCGTTCGTTTTAATTTTAGAGATAAGGAAGCTCCATTATGATGGTCCCCATCTTCACACTGAAGCTGAACCACAAGATTAACCCCCGCATGGTGTCTGTTGGGAAGTTTGATGGAGTGCACCCATGTCTTACAGCAGCCACACAAGCTGGAAAGGTGAGAGAAATATGGGTTTCTTCTTTGCAAATGAAATAAACAGTTAAAGCAGATATACCTTTAATGGTATCAGTAGATTAGTCTGAAAATAATAAAATGGTGACAATACAAACACACACACGTATGTATATATATATATATATATGTATATGTAAATGAAGCACACTGATAACTTTTTGAGGAAGACTTGGACAAGTTGCCATTCCATCGCAGGGCAATTGGAGCCTTTTACCGTAGACATTGGAATTCTAGTCAGAACTAAGTATGTATATATTTTGGACCTGTCAACACTTAAAAAAAAATTGTGTAGGTATTATCCTTTCATTAAAATTAGTACCTTTTACAGCACAGCTATTGATCTTTTTTGATGTATTCATTTTGGAAAAATTAACCCTTTTAATAAAAACGTTGTAGCTAATACCTTTAAATATTTTGAAACCAGAGGATTTTTTACAGATATTTTTTTTCCTTTTTGGATACTTGTATGAATGCCAGTACAATTGGCATCAGCATCATTCTAAAAAAAACTGCATCCATCTGTCTTTACAGTGGACTAACTGTCCAGCACTAATTACACAAAACTGTGAAAAGAAATATAGTATATAGAAGCATAGTGATGAGATGCCCTTTGACGTCTCTGCTTTTCCACATCAAGAGTACTCAGTTAAGGTGCTTCAGTTATGATGATTCATACCCTAAATGGTATAAACCAATATCTTTTTAAAAGAATACTAGAGAATCTTGCTGATTGGAAGTAGATACAATGTCTCCAACTGTTGTATTTCCATTTTTATATATTCCTTTCTTTTTTCATTTAAAGGTTTTTATCCACAACCCTCATGATCGCGGTCAGAGACCTGCGACCCATCGACTGAGCAAGAGCACCCATGACTCTGACATTTCCCTGCTCAACATCAACCAGGCCGTGACATGTTTGACGGCAGGGACACTTGGACCAAACACCACTGGAGACACGCTCCTTGTAGGATCTCAGACTAACCTGTTGGCCTATGATGTTCATGACAATACTGATGTATTTTACAGAGATGTAAGTAAAAAAAAGTCCTGGCTGTGGAATTGCTGCATGTCGAGCAACTTTTAGATTTAGAGTTTTTTTATGATATACCTATGTAGTTTTTTAATTGTTTTGTGTTGTTTAAGGTGACAGATGGGGCAAATGCTATTGTGTTGGGAAAGCTAGGAGACATCTCCTCCCCTCTTGCCATTATCGGAGGGAATTGTGCATTGCAAGGTTTTGACTATGAAGGGAACGACCACTTTTGGACGGTGAGATTCAGAACATTTTCTCTAAGTGTTGACGTGTTGCTGACATTGGTTGACAGAGAGCATCTTGCTCATTAAGGATTTATTGCTGCAACGTCCCTCTCAGATTTCAAAAGAGGTTATGTCAGATTGAAATTGGGTTACTGAGAGGGCCACTTTAGGACATTCAGGATCTTTCATTACCGACCTTCAAGTAAACTGGAGGTTTTCTTTGCATATTATTGTTTTTCAGTAATGAATTTTGTCATCCTACAACATCATGTTCCTCCCACCAATGGTCCAGTACTTTTATAAATCCATTATTTCGGGTGCACAATCAAGATAGCCACTTCTTGTAGTGTAAAATCAGGACCCACCATTATGCCTGAATATAGGGGTGGAATTGGTCCAGTCAAAACCTGGCCAATTTTTACTCTCCTTCTCCTGTCCAAACCCCTCCAAGCATTTAGTGTAAGGATGTCTGTTTTTATATTTAATACTTTATGGATTCTGACCACTGAGCCTTGTTTTACCCAGTGTCTCATATTTGCCACTGAACCAATGTTAGTGGTCTTCATCAGGTCATTTAGTTGCCTTTTGGTCACACAGAAGTTTTTTTTCATCTACTACTGGACTTTGATCGAATATTTCCTATTTTGGCTATTTTGGTTTCCAGCTATTTTGAAATGTTCTTATGGGTGGATGATGTAACGTGAAGTGTTCATATTGTTTGGGGGAAATCTTGTTATGGCCAAGGCCTTTAAGTTCTGATTAAATGATGTCCTCTCCAAGCGTTGGCAAAGCTTCTTTTTGTTTTCTGTTCTTGGAACTCCTTAAACACCTCCATTGGTTGGATTTAGGAATTCAAAAAATCTGAACAAATAAAAGATTTTCATAGGGCTTCCAAGGCCTTCATTTTCAATTTCAGTTCCACTTTAGCTCATTAACCATCAGTCAGCTTTAAAAATGAATCATTTATACATGACCCTCTCCAGAAAATCTAGCTCTTAACACTAAATTGTGCTTCTTTATTTATATTCCATTCATAAACCATTTTTTTCTTGAACTGGTTCATAAAATGTGTAATTAGCACATATGTCAATATTTCTTCAGGTAACCGGCGATAACGTGAGGTCTCTGGTACTGTGCGACTTCACTGGAGATGGAAAAAATGAGGTCAGTAAAGATTTGCTCCAGTTGTTTTAAAAACAATTACAACATGTTGAAAGATAATTTTAAAGGTTTACATTTCATGATTCAGAAAAGTTACTAGAAATAGTTTCCAATTCTCTTAGAGGTGAAGATTTGATCAAGTTTTTGTAGTCATCATGGGTCTGTATGTAATATCACACAAATTGGTGACTGGATCTTGTGATTTATTTGATCTTTTATTTTTCATTTTAAAAGGAGAAGCAAAAGTTATGAATTCTGCCTGTCTAGGTTAATTTAGTAATAATTATAATATAATAACAACAGTTTTTACAACTTTTGAAAGTGAAGGAAAACAGCGGTGAACCTCTCTCAGCTAGCTGACCAGCAACCGCTGGGAGAAGTTCAGCTTTATCCGACCATTGGCCCCATACAGCAGAAGATATTGTATTCAAAACGATTTAGTATGCCCTAAAACCAAAAAATGTCCAATTTCGACTCTAGATATTGGAGAAAGATATCAGATTGAATCCATTTTGTCTCCATTGGTACAGCATCTTTGGATACTAAGAGATGCAGCTGTTTATATCGCCCAGAAAATGTTGTGAAAAACAGTTTGTAATGATGATGATGAATTGCAGTTCTCTTGGCATAATGTTTTTAGGCTGTCATGTTGTCATGAAGAAGGTATTTGTTGAAATACAATCTAGGTTATTTCAGAGAACCTGAGAACATCTGGGAATGGCTTTAATTTTCAGGTTATATTTCATTCAAGGGTAAAGAAGTCAAATAGACTGTATTCAATAATTAGTGTGGACTTTAAAAAAGCTGATGATTCATACTTTTAGTCTGACTTTTTTGTGTATTTTTGTTTACAGCTTCTTGTTGGGTCTGAGGACTTTGACATCAGGGTTTTCAAAGAGGATCAGCTTGTGTCGGAGATGAGTGAAAATGAGGTAAACAAACACCATTGTTGTTGTGATCCATCACGTTAAAATTTGGTGTATATTTATAATATATGAAGTATATTTTCTTTTTCAGTGCAACTGGAAAAAGTTATGCTGATTTTTGGTTTGGTGCTGCAGGTTCAAAATAACTTTTGTGTGTTATCTTGTCTTCTCAGACGGTGACATCATTGTGTCATATGCATGGAAGTAGGTTTGGCTACGCTCTGGCTAATGGCACTGTTGGAGTTTATGATCGCACAGCCCGTTACTGGAGGATAAAGGTTACTATGCTAAGAATTTGTAGACTTTAGAATAATATGTAGCTGTATCTATAAATCATTAATATTTAGTCAGGTTAAATTCATACTGATGTTTTTTCTTAGTCTAAGAACCATGCAATGAGCATCCATGCCTTTGACCTGAATGCTGATGGAGTTGTGGAGCTCATCACTGGCTGGTCCAATGGAAAGGTGTGTGCTCATGCTAAAAGAGTGGGATGTTTCTAAGTGTTAGTTTTAGGGTTTTAGCTCCTGGCAGCCTGTTTTATGCTCACCTCCTGCTCATGTTTCAGATTGATGCAAGAAGCGACCGCACAGGAGAGGTCATCTTTAAAGACAATTTTTCCTCATCTGTAGCTGCAGTGGTGGAGGGAGACTACAGGTTAGATGGACAAAAGCAACTCATCTGCACCTCCATAGAAGGAGAAGGTAAGCTTGGTGCTCAACATGTTTCGCATAAGGCTTAAATAGCAGCATTCTGAATGTTTTTTACTGACAGAAAAATGAGATTTGCCCACATTTGTAATTACTAGTTCGGGGTTACCTGCCAGCTAGTAAGGATTTTAAAGGTAATCTGATGGACTCCAACACTGAACAGGATCTCATTCGGGAGCTCAGCCAGCGCAGACAGAACCTGCTGCTTGAGCTACGCAACTATGAAGAAAATGCCAAGGTGAGCATGTTGTCTTTGTCGTTTTCAGAGTTACAAACCGTATATATAAATCTAAGACCAGATTAACCTATATATGACCTAAATATGGTCTAAATATGTTGTGATTTTCATTTTAACTTAAAAATTGCCATTTTTGACACTTAAATACACAGAATTACGTACTTTAATCATTACATGTTTTTTGTTATATGTTTTACCAGTGAAGGTTGTCAGTCACTTGTCCAGTACATGCTGGGTTTATGACACAGTTAGGTCTTACTTCAGTGGAATCTACAGAGTAAACACCGGAAGGCTAACATTACCAGAGTTGTTTTTTATCATATTGTGTTTGACTGGTGTAAATTTAGACAATGCCATACTGCGTCGCTGCCCCTACTTTTAATGAACCATTATACCTCAGATATCTGTCTAAACAAACAAATGTGATTGTCTTATGATCTGCCGTTTACGATATTGGCTAGAGCTAACACCATCAGTAGAAGCTAACTTGAAGTCAAAATCAAATTGGAAGATAATGAAGGACTGTTTAAAGTGACAGTGAAGCATCTTTCTGATTTCTAAATTTTTAATAATTGAAACCCTCTCCGTCTTAAACTAAAAAAGGTTTAATTCATTGTTGTTTTGGGTGGACAGAGCTAGTGCTACTGGATCTATCTATAGCATTCGTCATTTACCCAGAATGCATTTCAGTGTAAACGTCTGTGCGACAATATTTTATTTAAATTAACTTTTACTGTGTTGTGTTTATGTCGAAGTTAAATATATATTAAATAAAATCTACTGTTACAACAAATCGTTGATCCCCTTAGCCTTGAATTTTGGCTCCAACACATGTAGGTATTGTTAAGTTTATTATGTAAATGTAGAGAGCCCCCCTTTGCCTGCAGCACTGCCTTAATCCTTTGTGGCATGGATTCAACAAGGTGTCAGAAATATTTAAGTAATTTCCCTCTGGGATTATTAAAGTATTTCTGATTCTGATTCTGATATTCTTTGAATATCAGATGTTTCAAATACCTGACATCCCAAAAACTGATGTGTACTACAGTAAAAGAACACACAGGCTCATTTTGATGGTTAAAACAGTTAATCAAATTAATCATGATTAATCGTGAGTTTCAGCGTTGTTCTTTTGGCTAACAACAGAAAATGAAGCTATAGTTTGCAAAGATCCCTACTAATGGACATTAACCAATGAGATGAGCAGTTTCTGGCCTAAGTCTTGATATAATTTGCAATAATCAGATATTCATGTTTAGAATTTGGTTTAAAAAGTTTCTTCTGTAACAACAGGGTATTGCTGCTGACCATTTCCCTCTTTTTATGACTCTTTGTTCTTATCTGCTGATGGTTAGCTCCAGCATGATAACAATGCTCAAATCATCTTAGGATAATTTTATTGAATTTAATTCCCTGCATAAGAAATAAAAAATTCAGATCAGGAACAAATCTGCTGCAGCCGTGTGATGCTACCATGCCAATACAAGGCAATACCTCTGAGGAACTATTCTGATGTTTTCTATTTTACAAAGACATAAAGAGACTCCTAAAGGCAAGAGAACTTATAGGTCAGTAAGAGAAAAGTATGTGTTATAAAGAGGTGGCGAGTTTAGAAATGATTAATGCATTGTGAGATTATTAAAGCCTATAAAACCAAAGGCTACAGATGATCAATTAGTTTTTCAGAGTTTTGATATGTTTCCTATCAATTTAACTGCCATAGAAGATGAAACCTTTATGATATATTTCTGTCAGAAATATTTAATAATAACACTGATTTTGTTTCTGTATTTCAAAAATATCAGATTTAATGATAAAATTTACTGTAGAGTTAAAGGCTTTTTTGTAGAAGCTAACCTTCACCCAAACCATCTATTTCAGGGTGTGTCGCAGGCAAACAGCACAATGGGTGTAATACCAGCCAACACTCAGCTGCAGACCGCGCTGTCCGTCAGAGCTGCTACGGAGGCCCAGAGGGCTCACGTAGAGCTCAGCATCTCCACTCCAAATGGTAGCTTAATGTTAATAAAGTATTGACACGCTTAACGTATCTTGAAGAATTAACTCTGTCTCTTTTCCTCTCTCCAGAAACTATCATTCGTGCAGTTCTCATCTTTGCTGAGGGAATATTTGAGGGTGAGAGTCATGTTGTACATCCAAGTGTCCAGAATCTGTCAGGCTGTGTCCAAGTCCCCATTGTCCCTCCAAAAGACATACCAGTTGATCTGCACATTAAAGCCTTTGTCGGAGGGAGGACCAGGTAGGGTCTAACAATTATCCTTTATTAAATATTAGCATAATTTCATGACTTCATGCTGCCTTTTGAAGATGACAGTCCCTGGATGATTGATTGTAGTATTTGACCATTTGCGGCTGTCAATCATCTCTAACCTTCTTCAGCACTCAGTTCCACGTGTTTGAAATCACTCGCCAGCTGCCTCGTTTCTCAATGTATGAGATCATAGAGGATTCATCTGCTGCCCCTCCTGCTGGAATAGTTTCCTTCAGCATCAACGAGCGACCGCAGAGGGTGGGTACCTACTGAGGGGAGGGAGAATGTGAGAACAAAGAACTAACTTGGCTGTTTAAGGAAGCAGCATTCTGATACAAACAGTTTCTGCTCTTTGTGTTCATGTTTTTGTGCCTGTAGGTGGTAATGTGGCTCAATCAGAACTTCCTGCTTCCAGAGGTGGTAGAGAGTCCTAATGTTACGTTTAATTCCCTCCGTGGAGGAGGATTCATGTCCTTTCATATGGCCAGTAATGGACAGGTAAACAACAAATGGTCTTTTAAATGATTTAAGGTTTTCTGTGACAACAACATGCTACCTTTATATGCAAAGCTTTCTTATATAAATAACAATATTAAGCTGATATTAAGTTTTTTCATAAACTCTTGAATTTTTTAAAGGCTATGAACAATTATAAACGTGCCTCTGCCCTAAAACCAACAGCTTTAAAAGAACTGCTAATACATATCTCATTTAAAAAAATCCCCAATTAATAAATACATTTTTTGTTTTTTAAAAAACATTATGATGTTGAATGTTTTAAAATCATTCAATCTCTTCATTTAGGCCTATAGGTGGACGGACGGTTCTGAACTACGGAGGGGTATTGCAAAAAAAAAAATCAGCCAGCTGATCTCATAATTATGAGATCAGTATCTTGGAGTTATGATTTTTCTCATATTATCTCATCATTATGACATCTTATCTCGTAATACGAGATACAATCTCATAATTAGAGTAAATAAAAGATCTCGTAATTACAAGATCTTATCTATATATTTGGTTATGATTATTTGAGCCAGTGCTAAAGCATCTCCAGAAAACTGGTCTTCATGATTACTTCTTAAGAATATCTGCATCTGGTCCACTGAACAGTTTTCTGTAACCAGGTCTGACCTGATAGACGTTGGATTTCCGCTCCTGGTTTTCACTTCATCAATAAAGTACTCTGCTATAACCATTACTACATGTGGAGTAAACATGCAGCCTTATATATATGCGAAAATTCGTCAACAGCTCCATTAATACAGATTCAGTATGGTTTTAGTTTGTCATATGAATCGACATGCTGCATGAAGTTGGAACCTGGTCGTTTTAAACGATTCTGAAGCTTCAGCTGTGCTCATGGAGGATCTAGGATATTTAGAAGGTACTGGCAGACAGTTCTTTGTGACACCACCAAGCCAGCTGGAATGCATCTCAGATGCATTCATTTATAACCATAAAGCATCCTGTGCTGGTTTATACGCACCTGCAGGAAAAGTGCGATCTCTGGTAAGTCAGAGTGGGCTTTTCCGCTAAACAATTCAAAGGACTTACTGTGCAATGCTGACAAAAACAGAAACTCAGTATTTCCCAGTATTGCATATCTAAAAGGAAATAAAAGCATATTAAATCCGACAACCCACTCATTGCTCAAATTTCAAGTAGCGTAGCGTAGCTTAGCAATGACTGTCCTACTTCATCTTAAATATGACAAATCTAAAATTATGACATCTTATCTCATAATTATGAGATAAGCTGTCAGATTTTTTTTTCTTTAGTGAATGCAATACGCTTCTGTACTGAACAGAACCACCTGTTAATAAATATATTAAACTGCCTTTCAGATCACGCTGAGGACAGATGATATCGATCTAGCAGGGGATCTGGTCCAGTCCCTAACATCCTTCTTGGCAATAGAGGACCTTTCAGTGGAAGCAGACTTCCCCTCATACTTCGAGGAGCTTCGCACAACACTCACAGAGGTTTTCTCTCAAATTAAGATGTTTTTGTTAAGCCTAAAAGGCTGAAGTGCATTTAGTTTAGCCTGTAAAATAAAGTTGAACAATGCAAAACAAAGTTTCTGAGAAGAAAATAAATCTTAGATATCCAAGAGGATCCAGCTTTAATACTGTCTGTTTTGTTTGTCTTTTTTCTGTTACTTTTACGATAATTTTGTTTGTAAGGGAAATCTAAATCATCATCTAGCTGTTTCTGGTACAGACACAAGTCTATGAGATGTATTAATGCAGATTAATGGATATTTTAATTGCAGGTGGACGAATTTCACTCTGTGCATCAGAAGTTAACAGCTGATATGGCTGACCACTCCAACTATATCAGAAACATGCTGGTCCAGGCAGAGGATGCTCGCCTCATGGCTGACATGTGAGTTACCAAAACGCTGCCATCACAGCTTTATTAGCTTGTGGAAGGTACAGATGTGTGGGTGACATTAGAGCGGGCTCCAGAAACTGTTACAATTGTACAAATGATCTGTGTCTAAATAGTACTGACTGTTACCAGCTAATTTGTGACTCAACATTGTTTTAAAGTCTGAAATAATCACTTATATCTGCAGGGTGACGACTAAGAAGCGTTACAGGGAGCTGTATGACCTGAACAGGGATCTCATCAATGAATACAAAATCCGCTCTAACAACCACAACGCTCTTCTAGCCCGTCTCAAGTCTGTCAACCAGGCCATCCAGCGAGCCGGTAGACTCAGAGGTACATCACGTCTGGCAACTAGAAACATCTGTCTGTTGGTGTAGCTTTTATGTGATACGATCAAGTTGTGCAGAAGTGAGAAAGCGGCGAAAATTGTGCATTGTTTGGAAACAGTTTTTTAAATTAAAACCTGAAATATATATAGGTACGGTAAGGCTAGTTTATTTGTATAGCGCAATTCAGTATATGGAAAATTCAAGGTGCTTTATATGAATTAGATAATAAAATATAAGGAAAATAAAAGCCAATAAAGATTAAAAACATGTGTAAAACTAATTAAACAATTGGACCACAAACTGGAACTAATAATCCCTTAGTTAATAGTTTAACTTCAACAGTCAAAGGCAGCTCTTAACAAATGGGTTTTTAACTTTGACTTTAAGGAACTCAGGCTTTCAGCACTTAGAATCTTCTGGGAGTTTGTTCCAGATAAGTCAAGCATAGGAACTAAATGCTGCATGTTTAGTTCTAGTTCTGGGTGGACAGAGTAGGCTTGAACTGGAAGACCTGAATGGTCTGGGAGGTTGATACACTGACAACAAATCGGTCCGCTCTGATGGGTTCATAATCTTCTGGCGACATTGTGATGTAAAGCTGTGCATCGTCTGCATAGTAATGGTAACCGATGTGGTTGTTTGCTATTATCTGAGCCAAACGGAGCATGTAGATGTTGAATAGGAGGGGGGCCAGAATGGAGCCTTGAGGAACCCTGCATGTGATTTTTCTGGGGTCTGATTTAAAGTTCCCTACTGACACATAGAAGTCCCTGTACCTTAGGTTGGATTTAAACCATATCCATTGCTGTACCAGAAAGGCCTGCCCAGTTTTCCAGACACTCTAATGAAATCAAGTGATCATCAGTATCAAGCGCTGCACGGAGGTCCAATAATACCAGCACTGTGATTCTTCCAGAGTCTGAGTTTATTTCAGACTCAGGTTGATTTCATTGAGCACCTTAATCAGGGAAGTCTCAGTACTATGGTTGGCACGGAAACCTGACCAAAAGACATCAAAGCAGCTGGTCATTGTTAGGAATACATGTAATTGTTGAAACACAACTTTTTCAATAATGTTACTGATGAATGGCAGGTTTGAGATGGGCCTGTAGTTTTTAAGGACCAATTTATAAAATCTTCTATATATACATCTCCACCAACAGCCTCCAGCTTAATACTTAATAGTACTACGCTTTGGACTCAGTGGAGGAAGTGGCCGAGAGGAGGGTGTTGTCCAACCTTACATCCATCATGGACAACACCTTTCATCCCCTGCACCATTGTAGAGGAAAAGTAGCGGTACCGCAGGTCACTCATCCCTGCTGCCATCAGACTTTACAATGCCACTGCACTATAACCTGGTGTAATAACACTGCAATAACTTATACCGTTAATCTATTTAACAAACCAGAAACCTCACTTCACCTTCTACCACTTTACTGTACATAATATACTGTATATATAAGTCAAGTTAAATTCTCCTTTATTTTCTACCATCCACTATATATATATATATCTGGATGCACTCTTGTACTTTTTCCTCCTTTAAGCACCTTCTGTTTATAAGAGCTGATGTCACAAGTGAATTTCTCCATTGTGAGATCAGTCAAGTTAAATTCTAATAGGACAACCTCTTACTGCAGTCACAGCAGAAAGTCTTTGGGAGAATTAACTGTTAACGCTTTTAAATATCTAGAGACACAATCTTTAACTCATTTTTCAAGATGGGTTAGTTGCTTATTTGTAAAGATGCACTAAATTCGATGTCAAGTTTTTAGATATTTTCCATTTTTAGTCCATGTGGCAGGGAAGGAGGAAAAAAGAAATTGAGATAAAAGTCAGTACAGATGATATTCAAACAAAAGTTCTGAGTTTTTCCCAATGCATTTGATATTCTTTAGATCCTAGCCCTGCTTTAACCTTTTTCACTCCCCCCAATCATTTCGCTGCATTCCCTGGTCTACATAGTGCAGATTATTTTCTGATGTTTTTTTAAAAAACATCAGAAAGAAATGAGAACTGTTGGATTGGTACTGAAGGCAAGGGACCTTAATATAAATGCAGGCCTCATAACATTTTGTTAAGTATTTTAACAAAAGAAACATAGTCATAAATGAAAAAGTATTATCAATAATAATATTGTTAATGTTAATAATTCTTAGTAATAATTTAATAAAGATTTTAATGAAAAAAATAATAATTTAACAAAACATTTTAGCAACAAATAAATTAACAATGAAATTATTTAACTAAATTAATACAACACATTATTTGAATACAATAATTTAATCATTTTAAATGTTTTATCATTTTGTCTTTTCACAGTTTCGAGTAATTTGTAGTGGTTTGTAACATAAGATCTTAATCAAATGTATTTAGGTTTGTGGTTTAAAGATGTTAAAACATTGGAAGAGATTTAAAGCACTTTTCCAAGGTAGTAACTATCCAAACAACAGAAACCAATTTCCCCTCTAAGCTGTGCGCTTCAGCAACTGGGCACCGCTTTCAGTGGACAAGAAAATCTATGCAGAGCATAAAATAAAATCTCACATAAACTGTGCATTAATTATACTACCAATATTTGTTCTGTATCATTTTGAATCTGTGTATGATTGGGGGGCTATGTCTAGACACATGAAAAATTAGAACATCAATGTTAGCAATGTACTGATCACCTCAACATGTCACGTTATCTAATATGTTATTGTTTACAATTGGGAAACTTTTATCATAACTATGATTAGAAGTTAAGATTTGGGGTTATTTTTATCTTTCACAGTTTTCTTTATTCAAAATTTGCTTGGCTGTTTCTCTGCAGTGGGAAAACCCAAGAACCAGGTGATTGCCGCCTGCCGGGATGCCATCAAGAGCAATAACGTCAATGGTCTCTTCAGGATCATGAGGGCTGGTGCAGCTTCTTCTTGAGGCCGATGGGAGGACATTATGCAGGAAGTCACCAGTAAAACTGACTGATGCGTGCTGTAAAGAAAAAGTGGCACACATGAAAAATGTGTATAACATTGTAGAAGTCTGGAAAAAAAACTGTCTCAGCCTTAAATTTAATGAAGCGAAAACCTGGAAGCAAAGCTGGAGACCACCTTCATGAAATGTGAACCTTCAGAGAGGAGAAATGAGAAGAGACAGAGCTTTAGTTCAGCTATGTTGCTGGTTAGACGGGCTTGATTTAGTGCAGCACAGTTTACCACAATCTAAGCTCCCTCAGTTCAGTCTGCCTGCATCTTTAGTTTGGGGTTTGATGCTGAATAATGTAGGTTAGTGTCTTTTTTTTGTTGCAGCCTATGTTGTGCATGCGTCTAAAAATGTTTAAAATTCAGGAAAAACCACTGAAACATTTTGACCAAATGACTGTGCTGGAGCTGCTTCCTGGTTAAGTGCAGCTAAAACGGTGAGGTTTGGAGGGAGGACAGCCAAGGAGGGACACGAGAGGACAGACAAGGCGGGACACAGAGCAGCTTCAGAGTCCCTGTTGGTTCTAAGGGTTCAGCTCTCAGTTTTGTTTTTAGCCAAAGACAAATCTGTTCAATTTCTGTTTTAAAAAGCACTTGTGGTTGTGTGTGTTTATTTTGTTTACCTTTTATAGATTGTGATTTTGTGATTGTTACAGCATTTGTTTAATATATAATAAAGATTTAAATTGTTTTCATCATCTGGTTGGGTCATCAGAAAAATGAATTGGCTTTTTTTATGTTGTTTTTGTATGTTTTTAGTTTCTTGTTCTGATCAACAGTTCCTCTGAGCTTTGAAGTTTTTTTCAGGCTTTTTTGACAAATTCTATGTCAAATATCAGAATATTTTCAAATAAAATTATTTCAGTTGTTACGTCATTGAACTCTTTTAAAATCACACTGGCTTAATGACGTAGTTGATAGGGCTGGGTTTGGATGGTATGGGATGTTCTGCAATCTAGGATGTCTGAAGAAACAAATTAATCTTTCAGAAAGTTTGGAGAACCCTTGATAAAAGTTTTTTTGACAGACTGAAAGGACTTTTGACTGCTTATAAACCAGATATTAAAATGAAGACCATTTATGAAACATGTGCCAACTCTCCAGTCTCACCCCCTCTTCTTCCTTTTCAGGAAAAGGTGTTTAGTCTGTTTGTAGCACCATAACAGATATTGCTTGTTTTTTCCCCCCTGCTTTTTACTTTCTTTCTTTTTTTTTTTTTTTTTTGCTGCGTTGGCATCTGGATTTGTTCAATTCAAACCAGATGGAAAAAGAGACGACGATGCCTTCAAGAACCTACTATTGGCTTGGTTTTCTGCTAGCTCACATTTTACATACTTTACAGAACGTTTACATTTGTAACATAAACAGTTGTTCTTAATTATGTCTACAAACATGCGCTATAAATGTTAAGTTAAAAAAAAGTTTCTGATAGTCATACTTTCCTGGAATCGTAATCTATCGAAAATTTATGTTAACGTTGCTTTTAGAGGAGTAATAAAAAAAAAAAGCTATGTGGGGCAGGATTTCCTTCCAGCTTCTTTTTTGTTTTGTTTTTTGAACCTCTTTGCTTTGTGTCGCAGATTTCTTAAATCGATATATTCCACCATGCAAGGGTCATCGTCATGTAGTTTTCCCTGACGTACGTGAATGCCTCTCAGCTCAGAGACAGAGATGTCCAGGTTCGGTTCTGATAGAGCAGTCTGCCCTGCTGCTGCTGCTGAAGCTCTCCGACTGTTTGGACCTTCAATGGTTTCTTCCAGATGTGGAACAGAAGGAAAGGAGCTGCAGATGTTTTCCTCCTCCAGTAAGTGGGAATGATGTTTTGCGTCAGTCGGGGAGTTGAGTAGCCAGTTGAGTAGCTAAACTAATTTCGCCTTTGTGTTTTAGAGAAAAGTAGCCTAAGTGTTTGTTTTTTTTTTTTTATGAATAGACACTTATATAATATTGCTCATATCACACATGATCTAAACACAAAAGTTAATGCTATTTCTTTCTTTTTTTCTCCGCGATTTCAACACCAGTTGAAGAAGAGTCCCTTCTTCCTTTGAAACTATTCACGTTTATTTGCAAATGGTTAATTATGTGATTCACCAGAGATAAAAATAAATCTTCATGACAAAAAAAGTGAACTTACGGAAGAGGATTGGGGCCACTGAAAAAAACTAAAAAAAGTTTACTGATTTTTAAATTTTATTCCAGTATGAGACAAAATGTCAGAATTCTGACTTTTTTCTCAGAATTCGGACTTTGATCTCAGAATTCGGACTTTTTTCTCAAAATTCTGACTTTAATCTCAGAATTCTGACTTTTTTCTCAAAACTTTGGATCTTAATGCAGATGGGCACCATGAAGAGATGTGGGAGAACTCAGCTTCACTGACAAAGATGTGAGTTGTTTGGGAGAAAAATTATGAAATTGGGCAACTTTTTCACGTGCCTGAGGGGTCCCCAGTGATACTATGTCATTAATGGAGGAACAGAAGGTAATTAAAACAAGGGAGCTAGTCTCTAAAACAAACATGGCAACAGCTTGATGCTTACAGGTTTGTTAGCTGTCAGAATTCAGTCAGATTTCTGAGAAACTCAACTGATCTGAAACTCCCTTATTTAATGGCAGCCCTTTCTCTGTTTCTCTGTTTCCTGTTTTTATTTACTGAATGAGCTGATCAATCCAGGTGTGTTGCCTAGGTTACTGACGCCAGGCACACCTGGATTCATCAGTAGAAAGAGACAGGAGAAAAAGAGCTGCCTTAGGTTCAGGAAGTAGTAGAGATGTGCATAGAGCCCATTATGAGTGCCAGTGCAGTGATACAAGAACTGGTGTGATACGACACATTTTTCCGGTCAAGGTTAATCAGTCTAGCAACAGCATTTTGGCTCAATGCAGCGCTCTGATATATACAGGTGCTGGTCATAAAATTAGAATATCATGAAAAAGTAGATTGATTTCAGTAATTCCATTTAAAAAGTGAAACTTGTATATTATATTCATACATTACATACAAACTCATATATTTCAGATGTTTATTTTGTTTAATTTTGATGATTACAAATGACAACAAATGAAAATCTCAAATTCATCATATCAGAAAATTAGAATATTACTGAAGACCAATAAAAACAAAGGATTTATAGAAATGTTGGCCAACTGAAAAGTATGAACATGAAAAGTATGAGCATGTACAGCACTCAGTATTTAGTTGGGCCTCCTTTGGCCTGTATTACTGCAGCAATGCGGCGTGGCATGGAGTCGATCAGTCTGTGGCACTGCTCAGGTGTTATGATAGCCCAGGTTGCTCTAATAGTGGCTTTTAGCTCTTCTGAATTGTTGGGTCTGGTGTATTGCATCTTCTTCTTCACAATACCCCATAGATTTTCTATGGGGTTAAGGTCAGGAGAGTTTGCTGGCCAATTAAGAACAGGGATACCATGGTCCTTCAACCAGGTACTGGTAGCTTTGGCACTGTGTGCAGGTGCCAAGTCCTGTTGGAAAATGAAATCTGCATCTCCAAAAAGTTGGTCAGCTGCAGGAAGCATGAAGTGCTCTAAAACTTCCTGGTATGTGGCTGCGTTGACCCTGGACCTCAGAAAACACAATGGACCAACACCAGCAGATGACATGGCACCCCAAACCATCACTGACTGTGGAAACTTTACACTGGACTTCAAGCAACGTGGATGAAGTGCCTCTCTTCTTTTCCTCCAGACTCTGGGACCTTGATTTCCAAAGGAAATGCAAAATTTACTTTCATCAGAGAACATGACTTTGGACCACTCACCAGCAGTCCAGTCCTGTTTCTCTTTAGCCCAGGCAAGACGCTTCTGACGCTGTCTGTGGTTCAAGAGTGGCTTGACACAAGGAATGCGACAGCAGAAACCCATGTCTTTCATACGTCTGTGTGTGGTGGTTCTTGAAGCACTCACTCCAGCTGCAGTCCACTCTTTGTGAATCTCCCCCACATTTTTGAATGGGTTTTGTTTCACAATCCTCTCCAGAGTGCGGTTATCTCTCTTGCTTGTACACTTTTTTCGACCACATCTTTTCCTTCCCTTCGCCTCTCTATTAATGTGCTTGGACACTGAGCTCTGTGAACAGCCAGCCTCTTTAGCGATGACCTTTTGTGTCTTGCCCTCCTTGTGCAAGGTGTCGATGGTCGTCTTTTGGACAACTGTCAAGTCAGCAGTCTTCCCCATGATTGTGTAGCCTATAGAACTAGACTGAAAGACCATTTAAAGGCTTTTGCAGGTGGTTTGAGTTAAGCTGATTAGAGTGTGGCACCAGGGGCCATCAATTTTGAACCTTTTCACAATATTCTAATTTTCTGATATGATGAATTTGAGATTTTCATTTGTTGTCATTTGTAATCATCAAAATTAAACAAAATAAACATCTGAAATATATGAGTTTGTATGTAATGTATGAATATAATATACAAGTTTCACTTTTTAAATGGAATTACTGAAATCAATCTACTTTTTCATGATATTCTAATTTTATGACCAGCACCTGTACATTTTAGGAGAAAAGTTAAGATACTACTAGTACACCTATATAAGTATAAACCTGTTTGTCAATAATTTTCCCTTTTGGGGTAAATAACATATTTTTTTAATTTAATTTAATTGAAACTTACTCTCCTTTTTTCATATTCTTTGAATTGGGCAACATCTTTTAGAAAGGCTTTAGGAAATAGTCTTTATATCAGTGTTAAAACTATATATAAGTCGACTATGCCGATGGAATAAAAATAGAAGTTAGGGAAGGGTGTGACAGTTAAACATTTTCTTAAAAGACAAAATTGACAAAAATCAGCGCATTTCCACAGTTAATGATTTTAAGATTTTTATGTCACCTTTAATGAGCAGCATCACATGATCTTCATCCATCCATCCATTTCCGTCATGCTTATCCCAAGCGGGTCGCTAGGGGTGCTGGTGCCTATTTCCAGCTGTCTACGGTCAATAGGCAGGGTCCACCTTGGACAGGTCGCCATTCCTTCGCTGGGGACACATGATCTTATCAATTGGTTTTCTTTTGCATAAACACTTAAGTTCTTTTGGCAAATAAAATGTGTCATTTCTAATCAACCTTATATTTTCAGAGCAGTTGACTGTGTGTCATCTTAAGGAGGGATGGAAGAAAATATAGAGAAAAGGAAAATATGCATAATTAGAGTTTCTCATTTACTGTTCAGATTGGATTTAGTATCCTATGGGTGTTGTTTTATAGTTAAGGATGCTCGATTACGTTACATTAAGTAAAAAAAAAAACTGGAAAAAATAGAAAAAAGGCTGAATGTTGAAAAAATTCAGTCTCTGCATCAAACTGAGCATATCAATGCGTTTTTTTTCTCCCAATGTTTACATTTGATCATTGATGCACTTTAAGGAATGAAAATGTCACGAGAGCTGTACGAAACTAAATAAAGTTTGTCTAAGTCTATTACAAGTTGGCTGAGAATGGAGAGAGAGACATAATGGACATTACAAACTGACATAGGTGAGTCTGTTCTAACTTCTGCTTTGCTGAAACAGCTCCTAAGTGATGTAACGATGCAGAGAGGAAATGGGCGCATATCTAAGAGGTAAAGCCAAATTGTGTTTTTTTTTAGTTTTTTTTTTTTTAAGAGTCTTACATTTTTTCTGTCAAACCAAATGTATTGCTGTTGTGCTTCAGGTTCTAGCTCAAAATGCAATACAGCTGAGAGGATGCTGAGGAAAGTGCTGATGATGAGGAGGGTCCTACATGTGAAGGGAGATGTGATGTGCACTCTGCTGCTACTGGTGCTGCTCTGTTTTCTGCTCTACACTCGTCAGGTGCAGAGTTAAAGAAAGTTCACAATAACTGCAGGCAGAAACATTCCTTTATGTCCCATTTAATCCAAGAAATGATTCTAGGTTGTTCTGTCCTCTGGAGGGAGCAGACCTGTCTGGAAGCTGGAGATCCACGACTCAACTAGCTCCAGTCGGATCCTGTTGGGATCCAGTGGGGCCAAGTTGAGAAATGAGTTACATGAGGTAAAAACGGACCAATCTAGTCCCATCTGTTGCAATCTGCAGTGGCTAATTCTCATATGTATGGTTAATCCATCCATCTGCTGATCTGTCCATGAAAGCTTTTAGGTGACAACTTTTATTAAATGAGTTATTGTATAGTTACTGCCTATGTGTCATGTTACTTAAGAAACTGAAAAAGAAAAGTTTTTGTAGATTTACTGCATTATACTTTTAGATTCTACTTGATCAATAGATTTTTAAGTAATGCTACTCTTGGCTATTTTACATATCTATGTGCAGGGTAGGGCCTCCCCCCCTAATGTGACATCCATCCCTCTGTCGGAAAATCCCTTAAAGACAATCACAAACATACATTTTCTTCCAGCACTCACATTTTTTTTTACTACTTTCTTTTGTTTGATATAATCCCAACTACAGTCCCTGCTACCTTCCTGTATCCCCCAATTGAACTTCAACCCCCGTCAGTCTAGATCCAGTTCTGAGATCAGGTCCAGATCACGAAGGAAAAAGGTCCCGCCTACCAGGGCTGCTGACAAACTGCCGACTCTACCACCGTTTGACTTCAAGAGCTATCTGAGAGAAAAAGACAGGAGAAACTTTAAACTGCTTATCGACCAGCCGAAGAAATGTCGGATAAGAGAAGAAGAGGAAGGAGGAGGAGGTTCTGCTCCCTATATGCTCATCGCAGTAAAATCTATAGCTGCAGATTTTGACAAGCGGCAGGTAGCAAAATACGTTTTTTATTGGTTACTATAAAAAGTTAGTTTTACACCTTTCGATTTTTTCTTGGCTCATTTATATTTTTTTTTTAGGTAGTGCGACAGACATGGGGGAAGGAAGGCATGTTCCAACCTGGCAGGTCCGTACGCACCGTGTTTCTGCTTGGGATTCCCAGGAACCGCTCCTCCCTGCCTTGGTGGGATCGTCTACTGGCCTATGAGAGCCAAGCCTATCAGGACATCCTGCTCTGGAATTTTGAAGACACTTTCTTTAACCTGACTTTGAAAGAAACACATTTTCTAGAATGGGTCAACAGCAGCTGCGCTCAAGTGAAGTTAGTGTGGATTAAAAGGTCTTGAATGATGATTTCAGCTCGAAGCCTTAATTAAAGTCAGTCTGCTCTCCTTCAGGTTCATCTTTAAAGGTGACGCTGACGTATACGTCAATGTGGAAAACATCCTGGAGATGCTTCAAGGCAGAGAACCTGATGAGGATCTGTTTGTTGGAGATATAATTGTTAATGCTAAACCAATCCGCCGTCGCACTTCCAAGTATTACGTTCCAGAGTTTATGTACGGAGGCCTTCTGTACCCCAGTTATGCTGGAGGCGGAGGGTTTGTGATGTCTGGACACACAGCGCGAAGATTAAACTCTGCCTGTCAGCAGGTATTCAGAAAAATCAA